>NW_025746846.1:0-7500 GCF_021184085.1 Oncorhynchus gorbuscha
CTCTCAGTGTCCCCAACCTGTTACCCATTAACCCCTCTCAGTGTCCCCAACCTGTTACTCATGAACCCCTCTCAGTGTCCCCAACCTGTTACCCATGAACCCCTCTCAGTGTCCCTTTACCTGTTACTCATTAACCCCTCTCAGTGTCCCTTTACCTGTTACTCACTAACCCCTCTCAGTGTCCCTTTACCTGTTACTCACTCACCCCTCTCAGTGTCCCCAACCTGTTACTCACTAACCCCTCTCAGTGTCCCTTTACCTGTTACCCATAAACCCCTCTCAGTGTCCCCAACCTGTTACTCATTAACCCCTCTCAGTGTCCCCAACCTGTTACCCATAAACCCCTCTCAGTGTCCCCAACCTGTTACCCATAAACCCCTCTCAGTGTACCCAACCTGTTACTCATTAACCCCTCTCAGTGTCCCTTTACCTGTTACTCCTTAACCCCTCTCAGTGTCCCCAACCTGTTACTCATTAACCCCTCTCAGTGTCCCTTTACCTGTTACTCACTAACCCCTCTCAGTGTCCCCAACCTGTTACCCATAAACCCCTCTCAGTGTCCCTTTACCTGTTACTCACTAACCCCTCTCAGTGTCCCTTTACCTGTTACTCACTCACCCCTCTCAGTGTCCCTTTACCTGTTACTCACTCACCCCTCTCAGTGTCCCTTTACCTGTTACTCACTAACCCCTCTCAGTGTCCCTTTACCTGTTACTCACTCACCCCTCTCAGTGTCCCTTTACCTGTTACTCACTCACCCCTCTCAGTGTCCCTTTACCTGTTACTCATTAACCCCTCTCAGTGTCCCTTTACCTGATACTCACTAACCCCTCTCAGTGTCCCCAACCTGTTACCCATAAACCCCTCTCAGTGTCTCTTTACCTGTTACTCATGAACCCCTCTCAGTGTCCCTTTACCTGTTACCCATAAACCCCTCTCAGTGTCCCTTTACCTGTTACCCATAAACCCCTCTCAGTGTCCCCAACCTGTTATCCATAAACCCCTCTCAGTGTCCCTTTACCTGTTACCCATAAACCCCTCTCAGTGTCCCTTTACCTGTTACTCATGAACCCTCTCAGTGTCCCTTTACCTGTTACTCATGAACCCCTCTCAGTGTCCCCAACCTGTTACTCATTAACCCCTCTCAGTGTCTCCAACCTGTTACCCATAAACCCCTCTCAGTGTCCCTTTACATGTTACTCATGAACCCCTCTCAGTGTCCCTTTACCTGTTACTCATTAACCCCTCTCAGTGTCCCCAACCTTTTACTCATAAACCCCTCTCAGTGTCCCTTTACCTGTTACTCATTAACCCCTCTCAGTGTCCCCAACCTGTTACCCATAAACCCCTCTCAGTGTCCCTTTATCTGTTACTCATTAACCCCTCTCAGTGTCCCTTTACATGTTACTCATTAACCCCTTTGTGTCCCTTTACCTGTTACTCATTAACCCCTCTCAGTGTCCCTTTACCTGTTACCCATAAACCCCTCTCAGTGTCCCTTTACCTGTTACCCATAAACCCCTCTCAGTGTCCCCAACCTGTTACCCATAAACCCCTCTCAGTGTCCCTTAACCTGTTACTTATTAACCCCTCTGTGTCCCTTTACCTGATACTCATTAACCCCTCTAAGTGTCCCTGAACCTGTTACTCATTAACCCCTCTCAGTGTCCCTTTACCTGTTACTCACTAACCCCTCTAAGTGTCCCCAACTCATAAATTGACCCCAGGACAGTGTATCCCTCTCATATCCTGTCTGTAACCCTTACCATACAACAACACAAACTGACCCCAGATCAGCTTATAGGTCTTCCTGAAAGCAGTTTTGTTCACACTGTGTTTTGTGTTTAGAAACCCCTTTTGAATCGTGTGTGTGTGTGTGTGTGTGTGTGTGTGTGTGTGTGTGTGTGTGTGTGTGTGTATAAACATCTTTGCGAGGGGAAAGCAGAAAAGCACTAGATGTTATCTGGTAAATCTCAACAAGCCCTTTAACAAAACCCCCCAACTAGACAATTTCCCTTTCAGAGCAAAAACACGTTACTGTGTCCCAAATGGCCCCCTATTCCTATAAAGTGCACTACTTTTGACCAGAGTTGGCTCCCTATTCCCTATGAAGTGCACTAAATTTTGACCAAGGCCCATAAGGAGCAGGGTGCCGTTTGGAACGCACCCTTTGTACCTCACTAACACTAACCTCTCCTCTGCACTTATCTCCACGGTAACACTGCAGAGAACAGAGAGAACGAGAGATAAAAGACGACCAATAACAGTTTTATGAGGTCTTTATATAGCCGCGGCAACGCTTTTCATTTCTTCTCCTCTATCTGGAAATGGGATGTTCTTGTTTTTCAATGAGGAGATAAACATAAACGTTTTTTTTTGTGAAGTATAACATGCATTTTTGTTTTGTAGGACAGAGGAGGGTCTGTTGTTGTTTTGTAGGATAGAAGAGGGTCTGTTGTTTTGTAGGATATTAGAGGGTCTGTTGTTTTGTAGGGTAGAAGAGGGTCTGTTGTTGTTATGTAGGATAGAAGAGGGTCTGTTGTTGTTATGTAGGATAGAAGAGGGTCTGTTGTTGTTATGTAGGATAGAAGAGGGTCTGTTGTTGTTTTGTAGGATAGAAGAGGGTCTGTTGTTGTTTTGTAGGATAGAAGAGGGTCTGTTGTTGTTGTGTAGGATATAAGAGGGTCTGTTGTTGTTTTGTAGGATAGAAGAGGGTCTGTTGTTGTTATGTAGGATAGAAGAGGGTCTGTTGTTTTGTAGGACAGAAGAGGGTCTGTTGTTTTGTAGGATATTAGAGGGTCTGTTGTTGTTATGTAGGATAGAAGAGGGTCTGTTGTTGTTATGTAGGGTAGAAGAGGTTCTGTTGTTTTTTAGGATAGAAGAGGGTCTGTTGTTGTTATGTAGGATAGAAGAGGGTCTGTTGTTTTGTAGGATAGAAGAGGTTCTGTTGTTTTTTAGGATAGAAGAGGGTCTGTTGTTTTGTAGGATATAAGAGGGTCTGTTGTTGTTTTGTAGGATAGAAGAGGGTCTGTTGTTGTTATGTAGGATAGAAGAGGGTATGTTGTTGTTATGTAGGATAGAAGAGGGTCTGTTGTTGTTTTGTAGGATATTAGAGGGTCTGTTGTTTTGTAGGATATAAGAGGTTGTGTTGTTGTTATGTAGGATAGAAGAGGGTCTGTTGTTTTGTAGGATAGAAGAGGGTCTGTTGTTGTTATGTAGGATAGAAGAGGGTCTGTTGATGTTATGTAGAATAGAAGAGGGTCTGTTGGTGTTATGTAGGATAGACGTGGGTCTGTTGTTGGTATGTAGGATAGAAGAGGGTCTGTTGTTTTGTAGGACAGAAGAGGGTTTGTTGTTTTGTAGGACAGAAGAGGGTCTGTTGTTTTGTAGGACAGAAGAGGGTCTGTTGTTTTGTAGGATATAAGAGGGTCTGTTGTTGTTATGTAGGATAGAAGAGGGTCTGTTGTTTTGTAGGACAGAAGAGGGTCTGTTGTTTTGTAGGATATAAGAGGGTCTGTTGTTGTGTAGGATATACGAGGGTCTGTTGTTGTTATGTAGGATAGAAGAGGGTCTGTTGTTTTGTAGGATAGAAGAGGGTCTGTTGTTTTGTAGGATAGAAGAGGGTCTGTTGTTTTGTAGGACAGAAGAGGGTCTGTTGTTTTGTAGGATATAAGAGGGTCTGTTGTTGTTATGTAGGATAGAAGAGGGTCTGTTGTTTTGTAGGACAGAAGAGGGTCTGTTGTTTTGTAGGATATAAGAGGGTCTGTTGTTGTGTAGGATATACGAGGGTCTGTTGTTGTTATGTAGGATAGAAGAGGGTCTGTTGTTTTGTAGGACAGAAGAGGGTCTGTTGTTGTTATGTAGGATAGAAGAGGGTCTGTTGATGTTATGTAGGATAGAAGAGGGTCTGTTGTTGTTATGTAGGATAGAAGAGGGTCTGTTGATGTTATGTAGGATAGAAGAGGGTCTGTTGTTGTTTTGTAGGGTAGAAGAGGGTCTGTTGTTGTTATGTAGGATAGAAGAGGGTCTGTTGTTGTTTTGTAGGGTAGAAGAGGGTCTGTTGTTGTTTTGTAGGATAGAAGAGGGTCTGTTGATGTAGGATAGAAGAGGGTCTGTTGATGTAGGACAGAGGAGGTCCATGTTGCTCAGGATCTACTTTACAACCATCACCCTCCACAGGTACACAGGCAGCACGTCTGTATGTGTCTGTATCTGTGTGTGTGTGTGTGTGTGTGTGTGTGTGTGTGTGTGTGTGTGTGTGTGTGTGTGTGTGTGTGTGTGTGTGTGTGTGTGTGTGTGTGTGTGTGTGTGTGTGTGTGTGTGTGTGTGTGTGTGTGTGTGTGTCTGTGAGTGTCTGCATGTGTGTGTGTATGTGTGTGTTTGTGTGTTCGTGTTGTATGTGTGTGTGTGTGTGCGTGTGTTTGTGTGTGTATGATGGTGTATGTGTGTGTGTGTGTGTGTGTGTGTGTGTGTGTGTGTGTTCGTGTTGTATGTGTGTGTATGTGTGTTCGTGTTGTATGTGTGTGTATGTGTGTGTGTGTTTGTGTGTGTGTGTGTGTGTGTGTGTGTGTGTGTGTGTGTGTGTGTGTGTGTGTGTGTGTGTGTGTGTGTGTGTGTGTGTGTGTGTGTGTGTGTGTGGTAGCCTAGTGGTTAGAGAGGCAGGTAGCCTAGTGGTTAGAGAGGCAGGTAGCCTAGTGGTTAGAGAGACAGGTAGCCTAGTGGTTAGAGAGGCAGGTAGCCTAGTGGTTAGAGGGCAGGTAGCCTAGTGGTTAGAGAGGCAGGTAGCCTAGTGGTTAGAGAGGCAGGTAGCCTAGTGGTTAGAGAGACAGGCAGCCTAGTGGTTAGAGAGACAGGCAGCCTAGTGGTTAGAGAGGCAGGTAGCCTTGTGGTTAGAGCGTTGGGACAGTAACCGAAAAGGTTGCTGGGTCGAATCCCAGCTGACAAGGTAACACTCTGTCGTTCTGCCCCTGAACAAGGCAGTTCCCCGGCAGGCTTTCATTGTAAAGCAAACGTGTTCTTTCCTGATTGGTTAAAGAAAGGCTAAATAAGGTTAAAGAAAGGCTAAATAAGGTTAAAGAAAGGCTAAATAAGGTTAAAGAAAGGCTAAATAAATCAACATGAAGGCCAGATTGTTCTGAAGATGTTCAAACGTTCATAGATGACCAGAAGGGTCAAATAATAATCACAGTGGTTGTACAGGGTGCAACAGGTCAGCACCTCAGGAGTAAATGTCAGTTGTGTTTTAATGGCCGAGCATTCAGAGGTCGAGACAGCAGGTGCAGTAGAGAGAGAGAGGGAGAGAGAGAGAGGATGGATGGAGGGAGAGATAGAGAGGAATAGAGAGGATGGAGGGAGAGATAGAGAGAGAGAGGTAGAGATAGAGAGGGAGAGAGAGTAGAGAGAGTAGATAGAGAGGATGGAGGGAAAGATAGAGAGAGAGGATGGAGGGAGAGAGAGAGAGAGAGGATGGATGGAGGGAGGGAGAGAGAGAGAGAGAGAGAGGGAGAGAGAGAGAGAATGGAGGGAGAGGATGGAGGGAGAGATAGAGAGGAAGAGAGAGTACGATCTGAGAGACAAGGCAAGAAGGGCATTCTATGCCATCAAAAGAAACATAAATTTCAACATACCAATTAGGATTTGGCTAAAATACTTGAATCAGTCATAGAGCCCATTGCCCTTTATGGTTGTGAGGTCTGGGGTCCGCTCACCAACCAAGACTTCACAAAATGGGACAAACACCAAATTGAGACTCTGCACGCAGAATTCTGCAAAAATATCATCAGTGTACAACATAAAACACCAAATAATGCATGCAGAGCAGAATTAGGCCGATACCCACTAATTATCAAAATCCAGAAAAGAGCCGTTAAATTCTACAACCACCTAAAAGGAAGCGATTCCCAAACCTTCCATAACAAAGCCATCACCTACAGAGAGATGAACCTGGAGAACAGTCCCCTAAGCAAGCTGGTCCTGGGGCTCTGTTCACAAACACAAACACACCCTACAGAGCCCCAGGACAACAGCACAATTAGACCCAACCAAATCATGAGAAAACAAAAAATATAATTACTTAACACATTGGAAAGAATTAACAAAAAAACAGAGCAAACTAGAATGCTATTTGGCCCTACACAGAGAGTACACAGCGGCAGAATACCTGACCACTGTGACTGACCCAAAATTAAGGAAAGCTTTGACTATGTACAGACTCAGTGAGTATAGCCTTGCTATTGAGAAAGGCCGCCGTAGGCAGACATGGCTCTCAAGAGAAGACAGGCTATGTGCTCACTGCCCACAAACTGAGGTGGAAACTGAGCTGCACTTCCTAACCTCCTGCCCAATGTATGACCATATTAGAGAGACATATTTCCCCCAGATTACACAGATCCACAAAGAATTCGAAAACAAATCCAATTTTGAAAAACTCCCATATCTTTTGGGTGAAATTCCACAGTGTGCCATCACAGCAGCAAGATTTGTGACCTGTTGCCACGAGAAAAGGGCAACCAGTGAAGAACACACACCATTGTAAATACAACCCATATTTATGCTTATTCATTTTATCTTGTGTCCTTTAACTATTTGTACATTGTATATATATATATATATAATATGACATTTGTAATGTCTTTACTGTTTTTTAAACTTCTGTATGTGTAATGTTTACTGTTAATTTTTGTTGTTTTTCACTTTATATATTCACTTTGTATGTTGTCTACCTCACTTGCTTTGGCAATGTTAACACATATTTCCCATGCCAATAAAGCCCTTGAATTGAATTGAATTGAATTGAGAGAGGATAGAGGGAGAGATAGAGACAGAGCGAGAGAGTTAGAGGTAGAGGTAGAGATAGAGAGGGAGAGAGAGTAGAGAGAGAGGATGGATGGAGGGAGAGGTAGAGAGGAAGAGAGAGTAGAGAGAGATAGAGACAGAGAGAGAGAGGTAGGGAAAGAGATAGAGGGGGAGAGAGAGTAGAGAGAGTAGAGAGAGCGGATGGAGGGAGAGATAGAGACAGAGTATGGATGGAGGGAGAGAGAGAGAGAGAGAGAGAGAGAGAGAGAGAGGGAGGGAGAGAGAGAGAGAGAGAATGGAGGGAGGGAGAGAGAGGGAGAGAGAGTAGAGAGAGAGACAGGGTCGAAAATAGCCGGTCAGGGGACAAGGTAGCATGTCCGGTGAACAGGTCAGTGTTCCATAGCCGCAAGCAGAACATCAGAAACTGGATCAGCAGCAGGACCTGCTGGACTGGGGACAGGGACAGCCTGGAGTCATCAGGCCAGGTAGTCCTGAGGCCAGGTAGTCCTGAGGCAAGGTAGTCCTGAGGCCAGGTAGTCCTGAGGCCAGGTAGTCCTGAGGCCAGGTAGTCCTGAGGCATGGAACTAAGGCGGAGGACCTCCAGAAGTAGAGACAGAGAGATGGGAGAATTAGAGAGAGCATACTGAAATTCACACAGGACACAGGACACCAGATAAGACAGGAGAATTACAGGAGAATTACACC
>NW_025746846.1:12500-20000 GCF_021184085.1 Oncorhynchus gorbuscha
TCTCTCCATCTCTCTCCCTGTATCCCTCTCTCTCCATCTCTCTCCCTGTATCCCTCTCTCTCCATCTCTCTCCCTCTCTCTCCCTGTATCCCTCTCTCTCCATCTCTCTCCCTGTATCCCTCTCTCTCCATCTCTCTCCCTGTATCCCTCTCTCTCCCTCTCTCTCCCTGTATCCCTCTCTCTCCATCTCTCTCCCTGTATCCCTCTCTCTCCATCTCTCTCCCTGTATCCCTCTCTCTCCCTCTCTCTCCCTGTATCCCTCTCTCTCCATCTCTCTCCCTGTATCCCTCTCTCTCCATCTCTCTCCCTGTATCCCTCTCTCTCCATCTCTCTCCCTGTATCCCTCTCTCTCCCTCTCTCTCCCTGTATCCCTCTCTCTCCATCTCTCTCCCTGTATCCCTGTCTCTCCATCTCTTTCCCTGTATCCCTCTCTCTCCCTCTCTCTCCCTGTATCCCTCTCTCTCCATCTCTCTCCCTGTATCCCTCTCTCTCCATCTCTCTCCCTGTATCCCTCTCTCTCCCTCTCTCTCCCTGTATCCATCTCTCTCCCTCTCTCTCCCTGTATCCCTCTCTCTCCATATCTCTCCATCTCTCTCCCTGTATCCCTCTCTCTCCCTCTCTCTCCCTGTATCCCTCTCTCTCCATCTCTCTCCCTGTATCCCTCTCTCTCCATCTCTCTCCCTGTATCCCTCTCTCTCCATCTCTCTCCCTGTATCCCTCTCTCTCCCTTTCTCTCCCTGTATCCCTCTCTCTCCCTCTCTCTCCCTGTATCCCTCTCTCTCCCTCTCTCTCCCTGTATCCCTCTCTCTATATCTCTCCATCTCTCTCCCTGTATCCCTCTCTCTCCCTCTCTCTCCCTGTATCCCTCTCTCTCCATCTCTCTCCCTGTATCCCTCTCTCTCCATCTCTCTCCCTGTATCCCTCTCTCTCCCTCTCTCTCCCTGTATCCCTCTCTCTCCCTTTCTCTCCCTGTATCCCTCTCTCTCCATATCTCTCCATCTCTCTCCCTGTATCCCTCTCTCTCCCTCTCTCTCCCTGTATCCCTCTCTCTCCCCCACTCTCCCTCTCTCTCCATCTCTCTCCCTGTATCCCTCTCTCTCCATCTCTCTCCCTGTATCCCTCTCTCTCCATCTCTCTCCCTGTATCCCTCTCTCTCCATCTCTCTCCCTGTATCCCTCTCTCTCCATCTCTCTCCCTGTATCCCTCTCTCTCCCTTTCTCTCCCTGTATCCCTCTCTCTCCATCTCTCTCCATCTATCTCCCTGTATCCCTCTCTCTCCCTCTCTCTCCCTGTACCCCTCTCTCTCCCTTTCTCTCCCTGTATCCCTCTCTCTCCCTCTCTCTCCCTGTATCCCTCTCTCTCCATTTCTCTCCCTGTATCCCTCTCTCCATCTCTCTCCCTGTATCCCTCTCTCTCCATCTCTCTCCCTGTATCCCTCTCTCTCCCTCTCTACTCACTCGCTCTCATTCTCTCTCTCTTTTCGTCTCTCTGTCTTGGTATATTGTGCTTCCTCTTTCTTTCTCAGTCAGAGCATCTGAATTATTGAACCCCCTGTATGGTAACAACCTGTATATATTCTGTACATGGTAACAACCTGTATCTATTCTGTACATGGTAACAACCTGTATCTATTCTGTACATGGTAACAACCTGTATCTATTCTGGACATGTTACATGGTAACAACCTGTATCTATTCTATACATGGTAACAACCTGTATATATTCTGTACATGGTAACAACCTGTATCTATTCTGGACATGTTACATAGTAACAACCTGTATCTATTCTGGACATGGTAACAACCTGTATATATTCTGGACATGGTAACAACCTGTATTTATTCTGTACATGGTAACAACCTGTATCTATTCTGTACATGGTAACAACCTGTATCTATTCTGGACATGTTACATAGTAACAACCTGTATCTATTCTGTACATGTTAACAACCTGTATCTATTCTGGACATGTTACATAGTAACAACCTGTATCTATTCTATACATGGTAACAACCTGTATTTATTCTGTACATGGTAACAACCTGTATCTATTCTGGACATGTTACATAGTAACAACCTGTATCTATTCTGGACATGGTAACAACCTGTATATATTCTGGACATGGTAACAACCTGTATATATTCTGGACATGGTAACAACCTGTATCTATTCTGGACATGGTAACAACCTGTATCTATTCTGGACATGTTACATAGTAACAACCTGTATCTATTCTGGACATGTTACATAGTAACAACCTGTATCTATTCTGGACATGTTACATGGTAACAACCTGTATCTATTCTGGACATGTTACATGGTAACAACCTGTATCTATTCTGGACATGTTACATGGTAACAACCTGTATCTATTCTGGACATGTTACATAGTAACAACCTGTATCTATTCTGGACATGTTACATAGTAACAACCTGTATCTATTCTGGACATGTTACATAGTAAATACCTGTATCTATTCTGGACATGTTACATGGTAACAACCTGTATCTATTCTGGACATGTTACATAGTAACAACCTGTATCTATTCTGGACATGGTAACAACCTGTATATATTCTGGACATGGTAACAACCTGTATATATTCTGGACATGGTAACAACCTGTATCTATTCTGTACATGGTAACAACCTGTATCTATTCTGGACATGGTAACAACCTGTATCTATTCTGGACATGGTAACAACCTGTATCTATTCTGGACATGGTAACAACCTGTATCTATTCTGGACATGTTACATAGTAACAACCTGTATCTATTCTGGACATGTTACATAGTAACAACCTGTATCTATTCTGGACATGTTACATAGTAACAACCTGTATCTATTCTGGACATGGTAACAACCTGTATCTATTCTGGACATGTTACATAGTAACAACCTGTATCTATTCTGGACATGTTACATAGTAACAACCTGTATCTATTCTGGACATGTTACATAGTAACAACCTGTATCTATTCTGGACATGTTACATAGTAACAACCTGTATCTATTCTGTACATAGTAACAACCTGTATCTATTCTGGACATGTTACATAGTAACAACCTGTATCTATTCTGAACATGGTAACAACCTGTATCTATTCTGGACATGGTAACAACCTGTATCTATTCTGGACATGTTACATAGTAACAACCTGTATCTATTCTGGACATGTTACATAGTAACAACCTGTATCTATTCTGGACATGTTACATGGTAACAACCTGTATCTATTCTGGACATGTTACATGGTAACAACCTGTATCTATTCTGGACATGTTACATGGTAACAACCTGTATCTATTCTGGACATGTTACATGGTAACAACCTGTATCTATTCTGGACATGGTAACAACCTGTATCTATTCTGGACATGTTACATAGTAACAACCTGTATATATTCTGGACATGGTAACAACCTGTATCTATTCTGTACATGGTAACAACCTGTATCTATTCAGTACATGGTAACAACCTGTATCTATTCTGAACATGTTACATGGTAACAACCTGTATCTATTCTGAACATAGTACATGGTAACAACCTGTATCTATTCTGTACATGGTAACAACCTGTATCTATTCTGTACATGGTAACAACCTGTATCTATTCTGTACATGGTAACAACCTGTATCTATTCTGTACATGGTAACAACCTGTATCTATTCTGGACATGGTAACAACCTGTATCTATTCTGTACATGGTAACAACCTGTATCTATTCTGTACATGGTAACAACCTGTATCTATTCTGGACATGGTAACAACCTGTATCTATTCTGGACATGGTAACAACCTGTATCTATTCTGGACATGGTAACAACCTGTATCTATTCTGTACATGGTAACAACCTGTATCTATTCTGTACATGGTAACAACCTGTATCTATTCTGTACATGGTAACAACCTGTATCTATTCTGTACATGGTAACAACCTGTATCTATTCTGGACATGGTAACAACCTGTATCTATTCTGGACATGGTAACAACCTGTATCTATTCTGGACATGGTAACAACCTGTATCTATTCTGGACATGGTAACAACCTGTATCTATTCTGGACATGGTAACAACCTGTATCTATTCTGTCCTTAGCAGACACTTTAATCCAAAGCCAGCTCCAGTACAGTGAGTCTGATCTCTGCGTGATTTGAACACACCTCCTAAAGCATAGCCATGTTATCCTCCAAACCATTAAACCTACGCTCTTATGGGACTAATCAATGTGTGTATGTGTTTGTAGGCTAACACGGCACTACTGTAGGTGGTGGGTTCAAATCCCACAGAGATCAGACTCACTGTGCAACTTATTTTTGCGATGATCATGGATCAGCTCTATGGCAGCAAAGGGAACATAACAGAAACCATGAACAATGCACCAGTCACTGGCACAACCAGTTAGACTCTAGCACTTTATAGTATCTCCTCATCATACAGCATTTATAACGGATGAATCATTCATAGAGGTGTTAAATACTGATCCTTAGAATACGCACCAGTCACAGGCACAACAAGTTGGTACAGCAGCAACATGTTTCCATAACAACACATTTGCATAGAATTAGGTTGTGTATCTGTTGTGACAGTCTCACAAGTCTCTTATATAAAATTCACGAATTCCTCGGAGGGGACAAATCGGAAAAAAGGTCCTCATAAATGATGTACTGGTTAGCATCTTAACATTTGAGTTCCACGATTCCCAATTCCCTTATTCCCTAATCAAACACTTCCCTAACACACGTTTCGCTAACAATGTGGATGGAAGCGGAATCAGACTGGAACCCTATACCCTATGTAGTGCACTACTTTAAACCAGGACCCATGGGGCCCATAGAGCTTTTGTCAAAAGTAGGGCACTATGAAGAGAGCAGGGTGCCATCCAGAGTCTCTCTAAATGTGTGAGTGTGTGAGAAAGAGACAGAGAGAGAGACACACACAGAGAGAGACAGACAGAGAGAGACACAGTCAGAGAGAGAGAGACACACACTCACACAGAGAGAGAGAGACAGAGAGAGGAGAGAGAGAGAGAGAGAGAGAGAGAGAGAGAGAGAGAGAGAGAGAGAGAGAAAGAGAAAGAGAGAGAGGGAGAGAGACAGAGAGAGAGAGAGAGAGAGAGAGAGAGAGAGAGAGAGAGAGAGAGAGAGAGAGAGAGAGAGAGAGAGAGAGAGAGAGAGAGAGAGAGAGAGAGAGAGAGAGAGAGAGAGAGAGAGAGAGAGAGAGAGAGAGAGAGAAGAGTGGGAGACTATGCATGTGTTTGTGTGTCAGTGTGTGTATCTGTATTTGTGTGTCAGTGTGTGTATCTGTGTTTGTGTGTCAGCGTGTGTATCTGTGTTTGTGTGTCAGCGTGTGTATCTGTGTGTGTGTGTGTGTATCTGTGTGTGTGTGTGTGTGTATGCAAGCCTCACGTCATGCTACCCACACAACACTCTGCCCTACTTGATCATCTCCCATATGGAATAACTAATCTGTTTAGAATATATCTGATTGATCATCTCCCATATGGAATAACTCATCTGTTTAGAATATATCTGATTGATCATCTCCCATATGGAATAACTAATCTGTTTAGAATATATCTGATTGATCATCTCCCATATTGAATAACTCATCTGTTTAGAATATATCTATGTTGGAAACATATGAGACATAATGCAATGGTGAGATATTTTCAATGGGGTCTTGATGCACCTAGATTACATCTCTCTCTCACCAACAGCTTCAATGATGCCATGCAGCCTCTTAGATGTGGTGAGACAAAGCAACAGAGGAAACCTTAGTAGAAAACAATCAGGTCTTGGACTGCTCTACGGTTCTGACTAGAGGGAGTACAGCTACGACTGGAAGTGACCTTTTGTACCAGGTTAGGAGACTTAACGTGGCAGGTTAGGAGACATAACATAGCAGGTTAGGAGACTTAACGTGGCAGGTTAGGAGAATTAACGTAGCAGGTTTGGAGAATTAACGTGGCAGGTTAGGAGAATTAACGTTGCAGGTTTGGAGACATAACATAGCAGGTTAGGAGACTTAACGTGGCAGGTTAGGAGACATAACGTGGCAGGTTAGGAGACTTAACGTGGCAGGTTAGGAGACATAATGTGGCAGGTGAGGAGACTTAACGTGGCAGGTTAGGAGACATAACGTAGCAGGTTAGGAGACTTAACATGGCAGGTTATGAGAATTAACGTAGCAGGTTAGGAGAATTACCGTAGCAGATTAGGAGAATTAACATACCAGGATAAGAGAATTAACGTAGCAGGTTAGGAGAATTACCGTAGCATTAGGAAAATGTAGGCAGCAGATTAGGAGAATTAACACATCCGGTTAGGAGAATGTAGGCAGCAGGTTAGGAGAATTAACACATCAGGTTAGGAGAATTAACACATCAGGTTAGGAGAATGTAGGCAGCAGGTTAGGAGAATTAACACATCAGGTTAGGAGAATGTAGGCAGCAGGTTAGGAGAATTAACACACCAGGTTAGGAGAATGTAGGCAGCAGGTTAGGAGAATTAACACATCAGGTTAGGAGAATGTAGGCAGCAGGTTAGGAGAATGTAGGCAGCAGGTTAGGAGAATTAACACATCAGGTTAGGAGAATGTAGGCAGCAGGTTAGGAGAATTAACACATCAGGTTAGGAGAATGTAGGCAGCAGGTTCGGAGAATTAACACATCAGGTTAGGAGAATGTAGGCAGCAGGTTAGGAGAATGTAGGCAGCCGGTTCGGAGAATTAACACATCAGGTTAGGAGATTGTAGGCAGCAGGTTAGGAGAATTAACACATCAGGTTAGGAGAATTAACGCAGCAGGTTAGGAGAATGTAGGCAGCAGGTTCGGAGAATTAACACATCAGGTTAGGAGAATGTAGGCAGCAGGTTCGGAGAATTAACACATCAGGTTAGGAGAATGTAGGCAGCAGGTTAGGAGAATTAACACATCAGGTTAGGAGAATGTAGGCAGCAGGTTAGGAGAATTAACACATCAGGTTAGGAGAATTAACACATCAGGTTAGGAGAATGTAGGCAGCAGGTTAGGAGAATTAACACATCAGGTTAGGAGAATGTAGGCAGCAGGTTAGGAGAATTAACACACCAGGTTAGGAGAATGTAGGCAGCAGGTTAGGAGAATTAACACACCAGGTTAGGAGAATGTAGGCAGCAGGTTCGGAGAATGTAGGCAGCAGGTTCGGAGAATTAACACATCAGGTTAGGAGAATGTAGGCAGCCGGTTCGGAGAATTAACACATCAGGTTAGGAGAATGTAGGCAGCAGGTTAGGAGAATGTAGGCAGCAGGTTAGGAGAATTAACACATCAGGTTAGGAGAATTAACGCAGCAGGTTAGGAGAATGTAGGCAGCAGGTTCGGAGAATTAACACATCAGGTTAGGAGAATGTAGGCAGCAGGTTAGGAGAATTAACACATCAGGTTAGGAGAATGTAGGCAGCAAGTTAGGAGAATGTAGGCAGCAGGTTAGGAGAATTAACACATCAGGT
>NW_025746846.1:25000-52500 GCF_021184085.1 Oncorhynchus gorbuscha
TTAGATACAGCAGGGTTTAGAAACAGCAGGGTTTACATACATCATGGTTTTAGGTACAGCAGGGTTTAGGTACAGCAGGGTTTAGATACAGCAGGGTTTACATACATCATGGTTTTAGGTACAGCAGGGTTTAGATACAGCAGGGTTTAGATACAGCAGGGTTTACATACATCATGGTTTTAGGTACAGCAGGGTTTAGGTACAGCAGGGTTTAGGTACAGCAGGGTTTAGGTACAGCAGGGTTTAGATACAGCAGGGTTTAGGTACAGCAATGTTTAGTTACAGCAGGTGCAGATCATTAGTAGGGGAAACAGGGTATTGATCATTAGTAGGGGAAACAGGGTATTGATCTTTAGGAGGGGAAACAGGGTGATGATCATAAGGAGGGGAAACAGGGTAATGATCATTAGGGGGGGAAACAGGGTAATGATCATTAGGGGGGGAAACAGGGTGATGATCATTAGGAGGGGAAACAGGGTGATGATCATTAGGAGGGGAAACAGGGTGATGATCATTAGGGGGAAACAGGGTGATGATCATTAGGAGAGGAAACAGGGTGATGATCATTAGGAGGGGAAACAGGGTGATGATCATTAGGAGGGGAAACAGGGTGATGATCATTAGGAGGGGAAACAGGGTGATGATCATTAGGAGGGGACACAGGGTGCTGATCATTAGGAGGGGAAACAGGGTGAGGATCATTAGGAGGGGAAACAGGGTGATGATCATTAGGAGGGGAAACAGGGTGATGATCATTAGGAGGGGAAACAGGGTGATGATCATTAGGAGGGGAAACAGGGTGATGATCATTAGGGTGAGATCATTAGGAGGGAAACAGGGTGAGGATCATTAGGAGGGGAAACAGGGTGATGATCATTAGGAGGGGAAACAGGGTGATGATCATTAGGAGGGGAAACAGGTTGAGGATCATAGGAGGGGAAACAGGGTGATGATCATTAGGAGGGGAAACAGGGTGATGATCATTAGGAGGGGAAACAGGGTGATGATCATAAGGAGGGGAAACAGGGTGATGATCATTAGGAGGGGAAACAGGGTGATGATCATTAGGAAACAGGGTGAAACAGGGTGATGATCATTAGGAGGGGAAACAGGGTGATGATCATTAGGAGGGGAAACAGGGTGATGATCATTAGGAGGGGAAACAGGGTGATGATCATTAGGAGGGGAAACAGGGTGATGATCATTAGGAGGGGAAACAGGGTGATGATCATTAGGAGGGGAAACAGGGTGATAATCATTAGGGGGGGAAACAGGGTGATGATCATTAGGAGGGGACACAGGGTGCTGATTATTAGGAGGGGAAACAGGGTGATGATCATTAGGAGGGGAAACAGGGTGATGATCATTAGGAGGGGAAACAGGTTGAGGATCATTAGGAGGGGAAACAGGGTGATGATCATTAGGAGGGGAAACAGGGTTATGATCATTAGGAGGGGAAACAGGTTGAGGATCATAAGGAGGGGAAACAGGGTGATGATCATTAGGAGGGGAAACAGGGTGATGATCATTAGGAGGGGAAACAGGGTGATGATCATAAGGAGGGGAAACAGGGTGATAATCATTAGGAGGGGAAACAGGGTGATGATCATTAAGGGGGGAAACAGGGTGATGATCATTAGGAGGGGAAACAGGATGATGATCATTAGGAGGGGAAACAGGTTGAGGATCATAAGGAGGGGAAACAGGGTGATGATCATTAGGAGGGGAAACAGGGTGATGATCATTAGGAGGGGAAACACCCTCTCTATATCCCTTTCTCTGTTTCTCACCTCCTCTTTCCTTCCCATCCAAATCATCACAGTTCTTGTTAGTATCTGCCAAACCAAACAAGGGCGAAGAAGCATTTCAATAAGTAATTATGTCTCTGTCTTTCTGCTTCGACTGCCCCACTTTCTCTCTGCGTGATGATAACGTTTATAAAGAGACTAGCCACCTGGATAATTAATATATTTCTTAAAGCTGTTATTACTGAACAGACCATAATGATCTGGTGAATAAGGGAGAATGATGCAGCGTAACCGACGGCGATAGTTTGTCAGCAGACATGAGGAGAGGTACATTTTAATATTCTAAATTTCGAAGACAGAAGATAGTCTTTCTCTGTCCAGGTAGAGTGCATGATGGGTAAGCACACATACAGTAACAGCCGTTGTAACGTCATTAGATGTAACGGCTTTCTTGTGGTGAAGGAGAGGCGGACCAACATGCAGCGTGGTTTCTATTCATGGTTCTTTAACATCGAAGACTATACATGAATAGACTAAACAACACAATAAACGTGAGAAAACCTAAACAGCCCCATCTGGTGCAAAACACAGAGACAGGAACAATCACCCACAAAACCCAACACCAAACAGGCTACCTAATTATGGTTCCCAATCAGAGACAATGACTAACACCTGCCTCTGATTGAGAACCATATCAGGCCAAACATAGAACTAGACAAACTAGACATGTAATATAGAATGCCCACTCAGATCAAACCCTGACCAACCAAAACATTGAAACATACAAAGCAAACTATGGTCAGGGTGTGACATTAGAGTCCCAAAATGAACCTTCCCAAAATGCCCAGGTTTTTCCAGAAACAGAAAGATAAAAAAACCAACATGAAAAGAACAATTGAACAAATCTCAAACCAAACATCTTCTATTTACGGTAAACAGCTATGTATTTTTCACACAGACAGGTGTGTTTAAAACCCCTGAGGCTGAGTGTGTTTCCTCAGCTCCTAGTTCCACCTGTCTGAACATAAACCCCTGAGGCTGAGTGTGTTTCCTCCTAGTTCCACCTGTCTGAACATAAACCCCTGAGGCTGAGTGTGTTTCCTCCTCGTTCCACCTGTCTGAACATAAACCCCTGAGGCTGAGTGTGTTTCCTCCTCGTTCCACCTGTCTGAACATAAACCCCTGAGGCTGAGTGTGTTTCCTCCTCGTTCCACCTGTCTGAACATAAACCCCTGAGGCTGAGTGTGTTTCCTCCTCGTTCCACCTGTCTGAACATAAACCCCTGAGGCTGAGTGTGTTTCCTCCTCGTTCCACCTGTCTGAACATTAAACCCCTGAGGCTGAGTGTGTTTCCTCCTCGTTCCACCTGTCTGAACATAAACCCCTGAGGCTGAGTGTGTTTCCTCCTAGTTCCACCTGTCTGAACATAAACCCCTGAGGCTGAGTGTGTTTCCTCCTAGTTCCACCTGTCTGAACATAAACCCCTGAGGCTGAGTGTGTTTCCTCAGCTCCTAGTTCCACCTGTCTGAACATAAACCCCTGAGGCTGAGTGTGTTTCCTCCTAGTTCCACCTGTCTGAACATAAACCTCTGAGGCTGAGTGTGTTTCCTCCTCGTTCCACCTGTCTGAACATAACAACAAGAAAGAGGCCTGTGAAGTCCACCATGTGTTCTACTGTGATGTGTCCTTCTTGTTGAAAGCCCAGCCTGTGGTATTTAACCACTAAGGTAACCATTAGCTACACTATAACATGCTACGTCTAGAGTACACCCACACATACTGCACACACCTTATTAGCACCTGCAACTACACACCCACACATACTGCACACACCTTATTAGCACCTGCAACTACACACCCACACATACTGCACACACCTTATTAGCACCTGCAACTACACACCCACACATACTGCACACACCTTATTAGCACCTGTAACTACACACCCACACATACTGCACACACCTTATTAGCACCTGCAACTACACACCCACACATACTGCACACACCTTATTAGCACCTGCAACTATGTCCAGGGGTAACCATGTCCAGACCAGCATCACACGCACACACACCAAGCAAGTCCCACTGTTTTTTCATAAAAAAATGTTTTTTTTAAATTGACCCCCTTTTCTCCCCAAATTGTCAGGATTTGGCCAGGGTTGTTCCGGTTTTTGGTCACTAGATGCCCCCATTGTGCCTTTTGACCTTTTGTTTTCCCTTGATCCCCATTATTATTTGCACCTGTGCCTCGTTTCCCCTGATTGTATTTAAACCCTTTGTTTTCTTCTGTTCTTTGCTCTGTGTTTGTATGTTAGCACCCAGCCCTAGTACTCTGAGAACTCTTGTTGATCCCGGTGGACACTCTTGTGGAATTCAGTTTTTTGTTCTTGTTTGTTTGTTTTTGAGTATCTTTTGAGGCTTTTTGTGCTTTACCTTCCACCTTGTGGATTTACCTTTTTTGTCTTGGAGGATTACCTTTGTTCTTGTGGAATTCCTTTTGAGGTTGTGGAGTTACATGTTTTCCTGAACTTTTTTTTTTTACTTCATTAAATACACCATCTCAAGTACTGCTGTGTCTGCCTCATCTTCTGGCTTCTGCCGACTATTCGTGGCTCAGTTAAGTCACTGTTTCTCACTCCGGAGACCCGGGTTCGTAACTGGGTCCTGACACAAATTTCGTAGTATTTAATTGTTAGTAGTTACTATCTTGTCTCATCCATACAACTTCCGTACGGGCTCGGGAGAGACGAAAGCCATGCGTCCTCCGAAACACAACCCAACCAAGCCGCACTGCGACAGAGCCTGGGCTGGAACCCAGAGTCTCTGGTGGCACTGCTAGCCCTAGACCACTGCGCCCGGGAGGTCAAGTCCCATGGTCTGTCTGTCTCTCTCTCTCTCTCTTCTCTCTTTCTCCCCTCTCGCTCCCCTCTTTCTCTCTAACATTATTTTATAGCACAGGGAGTTGGTAGGTACCATTTCTAGTACAGACGGTCAACATCCTCTCTTTTTCTTTCTCTCTCTCTCTCCCTGGACAAGTGGAGAGGTATCGATGGGTCTGTGACACCACAGCAATGTGCCAGACCTGCCAACGACCAGGGAAAGGTAGAGAACAAGGGAGGGAGGGAGGGAGGCAGGCAGGCAGGCAGGCAGGGAGGGAGGCAGGCAGGCAGGCAGGCAGGCAGGCAGGCAGGCAGGCAGGCAGGCAGGCAGGCAGGCAGGCAGGCAGGCAGGCAGGCAGGGAGGGAGTTAAAAAGAAAAGTAAGTACTTGCTGAATCTCTGCCAGTGTGCCACCTCTGATCTGTCTTTAGGCCACCGGTGACAGTTGGCATGGTTCCGAAGCTTCTGCGGTTGGCACGGTGACCATACGAGAAGGATCCGCAGGTCAGGATTAATCCAATCCACTCTCCTCCTGAAGCAACGTCTACCTCCTCCACCCAGCAGCCATTCTACTTGAATCTTCCATTAACCTTTCTGGTGAGACAAATAAAGTGCTATCTTAACTTTTATTTTGTATTTGATTCTTTATTTTTTTAAACTTCACATTGTCATGTAAATATAAAATATTAAAATACAAATAAAACTGAGTGTACATAACATTAGGAACACCTGCTCTTTCCATGACAGACTGACCAGGTGAAAACTATGATCCCTAATTGATGTCACTTGTTAAATCCACTTCAGTCAGTGTAGATGAAGAGGAGGAGACTGGTTAAAGAAGGATGTTTAAGCCTTGAGACCATTGAGACATGTATTGTGTCTGTGTGTCATTCAGGGGGTGAATGGCCCAGACACACTCAACCGTTTCCTGTATGTATCAAGAATGGTTCACCAACCCAAAGGACATCCAGCCACCTTGACACAACTGTGGAAAGCAACATGGGCCAGCATCCCTGTGGAACGCTTTCAACACCTTGTAGACCGAATGCCCTGGCGAATTGAGGCGGTTCTGAGGACAAAAGGCGGGGGTGCAAGTCATTATTAGGAAGGTGTTCGGTATGCTCAGTGTACAGCATCAAGCATAAAGACTACTACCTCCTCTGTTACATGAAAGCAATGAAGATCTAACATTCAGTTGTTTCTGGGAGGGATTGTCAGTAAGAAACAGGCCTATAAGGCCTAACAACCACTGTGTGTCAATCCACTCCTAACTTCTACCAGCACAACAGAAAGACTCATCCGATGTGCATCACCAGCCCACAACAAACCCAACGAACGCCCTTCATATTCCCCAACTCAACATCTTGCTCCAGGACAGAACACAAAGGATGTTTGTTGATATTTATTTATTTGAAATTTATTGTTTAGTAAGTGAATTAGGAAGTCATCATGCTAATGCCTTAGTCTGCTGTGCTTCTACCCAGGAAGATTACTAGCCAAACGTCAACAATAGCTTGATGGTTAGTCTTATTATGGTGGGGGGGGGGGGGGGGGGGGGGCGATTCATGTGTTGTTATGATGGGGGCCTTCATGTGTTGTTATGATGGGGGTCTTCATGTGTTGTTATGATGGGGGCCTTCATGTGTTGTGTTGTTATGATGGGGGTCTTCATGTGTTGTGTTGTTGTTATGATGGGGGTCTTCATGTGTTGTGTTGTTGTTATGATGGGGGTCTTCATGTGTTGTTATGATGGGGGTCTTCATGTGTTGTGTTGTTATGATGGGGGTCTTCATGTGTTGTGTTGTTATGATGGGGGTCTTCATGTGTTGTTATGATGGGGGTCTTCATGTGTTGTGTTGTTATGATGGGGGTCTTCATGTGTTGTGTTGTTATGATGGGGGTCTTCATGTGTTGTTATGATGGGGGTCTTCATGTGTTGTGTTGTTATGATGGGGGTCTTCATGTGTTGTTATGATGGGGGTCTTCATGTGTTGTGTTGTTATGATGGGGGTCTTCATGTGTTGTGTTGTTATGATGGGGGTCTTCATGTGTTGTTATGATGGGGGCCTTCATGTGTTGTGTTGTTATGATGGGGGTCTTCATGTGTTGTTATGATGGGGGCCTTCATGTGTTGTTATGATGGGGGTCTTCATGTGTTGTTATGATGGGGGTCTTCATGTGTTGTTATGATGGGGGTCTTCATGTGTTGTTATGATGGGGGTCTTCATGTGTTGTTATGATGGGGGTCTTCATGTGTTGTTATGATGGGGGTCTTCATGTGTTGTTATGATGGGGGTCTTCATGTGTTGTTATGATGGGGTCTTCATGTGTTGTGTTGTTATGATGGGGGCCTTCATGTGTTGTTATGATGGGGGTCTTCATGTGTTGTGTTGTTATGATGGGGGTCTTCATGTGTTGTGTTGTTATGATGGGGGTCTTCATGTGTTGTTATGATGGGGGTCTTCATGTGTTGTTATGATGGGGGTCTTCATGTGTTGTGTTGTTATGATGGGGGTCTTCATGTGTTGTTATGATGGGGGTCTTCATGTGTTGTGTTGTTATGATGGGGGTCTTCATGTGTTGTTATGATGGGGGTCTTCATGTGTTGTTATGATGGGGGCCTTCATGTGTTGTTATGATGGGGGTCTTCATGTGTTGTTATGATGGGGGCCTTCATGTGTTGTTATGATGGGGGCCTTTATGTGTTGTTATGATGGGGGTCTTCATGTGTTGTTATGATGGGGGCCTTCATGTGTTGTTATGATGGGGCCTTTATGTGTTGTTATGATGGGGGTCTTCATGTGTTGTTATGATGGGGGTCTTCATGTGTTGTTATGATGGGGGCCTTCATGTGTTGTTATGATGGGGGTCTTCATGTGTTGTTATGATGGGGGTCTTCATGTGTTGTTATGATGGGGGCCTTCATGTGTTGTTATGATGGGGGCCTTCATGTGTTGTTATGATGGGGGCCTTCATGTGTTGTTATGATGGGGGCCTTTATGTGTTGTTTCTTCCTGGTGTTTTGTTGTCTGCTCTTCTACATTGTTGAATGGAGTCTGAGGCTGTTTTGAATTTCAAGGGAGAGACAGGAAGACGGTGGAAAGCTCTGGTAAACACACGCACGCACACACACGCACGCACGCACGCACGCACGCACGCACACACACACACACACTTTGTTTCATTCTCCCCTGAATCTCCGAGGCAGTGGTTTTTAATCACCTAATATCATGGCACAATGAACAGATTGCCACGAGTCTAAGCCGTGCCAGACAACAAATGAGGGATTGAAACGGAGGGAGGGAGGGAGAGAAGGAGAGAGAGAGAAGGAGAGAGAGAGAGGTGATGCTAATTAAAACAACCAGGTTACGCAACATCGACTTCAGCATTCCATGTTTGTCCATTGTCCCCAGGACGTCGTGAGATGCATTCCATACCGTCCACTAGGGGCAACGTGAACCTTCCAGTACACTGGCGGGTTGCTATGGAGATAGAGGAAGGGCTTCAAGTGCCTTCTCCGGTTCCAAGGAGATAGCCCACTCTTTCTCTCAGGAAAGGAGAAGAGAGGAGGAGAAGAGGGGAGGAGAAGAGAGGAGGAGAAGAGAGGAGGAGGAGAGAGGAGGAGGAGAAGAGGGGAGGAGAAGAGAGGAGGAGGAGAGAGGAGGAGGAGAGAGGAGGAGAGAGGAGTGATGAGAGGAGGAGAGAGGAGGAGGAGAGAGGAGGAGAAGAAATGAGGAGAGGAGAAGAGAGGAGGAGGAGAGGGGAGGAGAAGAGAGGAGGAGGAGAGAGGATGAGGGAGGATAGAGAAGAGGAGGAGAAGAGAAGAGGAGAAGTGGAGGAGGAGAAGAAAGGAGAAGAGAGGAGAAAATAGGAGAAAAGAAGAGGAGAAGGGAGGAGGAGAAATGGCGTGCGTCACTGAATCACATTAAAGAACAAAAAGAACAGGCTGACACCCTGGTTACCCCAGACGACCGTGGATAGGGGCGACAGAGTTGGAAACACCTTAACATGTCTTCTTAGTAGGGCCCCACCCCTCTCTTTCAATTGGGGGGCGCCCAATTCCCCTTAGTGGGAGAAGGAGAAGAAAGATAGTGAGAGCAGAGGGGGAGAGAGAGAGAGATACAGAGAAAGAGAGAGAGAGAGAGAGGGAGGAGAGAGGGGAGAGAGAGAGAGAGAGAGAGAGAGAGAGAGAGAGAGAGAGAGAGAGAGAGAGAGAGAGAGAGAGAGAGAGACAGAGAGAGAGAGACAGAGAGAGAGAGAGAGAGAGAGAGAGAGAGAGAGAGAGAGAGAGAGAGAGAGAGAGAGAGAGAGAGAGAGAGAGAGAGAGAGAGAGAGAGAGAGAGAGAGAGAGAGAGAGAGAGAGAGAGAGAGAGAGAGAGAGAGGAGAGATGAAGGGAATTAAGGTCTTTGTGGTGATGTTTCAAAAGCTTTTTGTCTTGTAAGGAGCTCCCTCCCTCCTCATCTCTCCCTCCTTCTCTCTCTCCCTCCCTCCTCCTTTTCTCTCTCCCTACTCCTTCTCTCGCTCCCTCCCTCCTCCTCTCTCTCCCTCCTCCTTCTCTCTCTCCCTCCCTCCTCCTTCTCTCTCTCCCTCCCTCCTCCTTCTCTCTCTCCCTCCTCCTTCTCTCTCTCCATCCTCCTTCTCTCCCTCCCTCCTCCTTCTCTCGCACCCTCCCTCCTCCTTCTCTCTCTCCCTCCCTCCTCCTTCTCTCTCTCCCTCCCTCCTCCTTCTCTCTCTCCCTCCTCCTTCTCTCTCTCCATCCTCCTTCTCTCCCTCCCTCCTCCTTCTCTCCCTCCCTCCTCCTTCTCTCTCTCCCTCCTCCTTCTCTCTCTCCCTCCTCCATCTCTCTCTCCCTCCTCCTTCTCTCTCTCCCTCCCTCCTCCTTCTCTCTCTCCCTCCTCCTTCTCTCTCTCCATCCTCCTTCTCTCCCTCCCTCCTCCTTCTCTCGCTCCCTCCCTCCTCCTTCTCTCTCTCCCTCCTCCTTCTCTCTCTCCCTCCCTCCTCCTCTCTCTCCCTCCTCCTTCTCTCTCTCCCTCCCTCCTCCTTCTCTCTCTCCCTCCTCCTTCTCTCTCTCCATCCTCCTTCTCTCCCTCCCTCCTCCTTCTCTCGCTCCCTCCCTCCTCCTCTCTCTCCCTCCTCCTTCTCTCTCTCCATCCTCCTTCTCTCCCTCCCTCCTCCTTCTCTCGCTCCCTCCCTCCTCCTTCTCGCCCTCCCTCCTCCTTCTCTCTCTCCCTCCTCCTTCTCTCCCTCCCTCCTCCTTCTCTCTCTCCCTCCTCCTTCTCTCTCTCCCTTCTCCTTCTCTCTCTCCCTCCCTCCTCCTTTTCTCTCTCCCTTCTCCTTCTCTCGCTCCCTCCGTCCTCCTTCTCTCTCTCCCTCCTCCTTCTCTCTCTCCCCCCTCCTTCTCTCTCCCCTCCCTCCTCCTCTCTCTCCCTCCTCCTTCTCTCTATCCATCCTCCTTCTCTCCCTCCCTCCTCCTTCTCTCGCTCCCTCCCTCCTCCTTCTCTCTCTCCCTCCATCCTCTTTCTCTCTCTCCCTCCTCCTTCTCTCTCTCCATCCTCCTTCTCTCCCTCCCTCCTCCTTCTCTCTCTCCCTCCTCCTTCTCTCTCTCCCTCCTCCTTCTCTCTCTCCATCCTCCTTCTCTCTCTCCCTCCTCCTTCTCTCTCTCCCTCCTCCTTCTCTCTCTCCCTCCTCCTTCTCTCTCTCCCTCCCTCCTCCTCTCTCTCCCTCCTCCTTCTCTCTCTCCATCCTCCTTCTCTCTCTCCCTCCTCCTTCTCTCTCTCCCTCCTCCTTCTCTCTCTCCCTCCTCCTCTCTCTCTCCCTCCCTCCTCCTCTCTCTCCCTCCTCCTTCTCTCTCTCCATCCTCCTTCTCTCTCTCCCTCCTCCTTCTCTCTCTCCCTCCTCCTTCTCTCTCTCCCTCCTCCTTCTCTCTCTCCCTCCCTCCTTCTCTCTCTCCCTCCTCCTTCTCTCTCTCCCTCCTCCTTCTCTCTCTCCCTCCCTCCTCCTCTCTCTCCCTCCTCCTTCTCTCCCTCCATCCTCATTCTCTCCCTCCCTCCCTCCTTCTCTCGCTCCCTCCATCCTCATTCTTCTCTCCCTCCCTCCTCCTTCTCTCTCTCCCTCCTCCTTCTCTCTCTCCATCCTTCCATCCTCCTTCTCTCCCTCCCTCCTCCTTCTCTCTCTCCCTCCTCCTTCTCTCTCTCTCTCCTCCTTCTCTCTCTCCCTCCTCCTTCTCTCCCTCCCTCCTCCTTCTCTCTCTCCCTCCTCCTTCTCTCCCTTTTTTCTTTTCAGGCACTTTT
Organism: Oncorhynchus gorbuscha; assembly: GCF_021184085.1. Classification (NCBI taxonomy): domain Eukaryota; kingdom Metazoa; phylum Chordata; class Actinopteri; order Salmoniformes; family Salmonidae; genus Oncorhynchus; species Oncorhynchus gorbuscha. The sequence continues at coordinate 35,920 of NW_025746846.1, forward strand.
CTTACTTTCCCTCCAACTTCTTCTTCATCTGCCTTTCTTCTTTTCTCTCTACAGTGCTGTTGCTTTCTGTGCTCCATGATGATTGAAAGGAGGTTTTGTCTTCGAGTGCTGCTCAATCAGCGAATGTATCTGTTTACGAGTCTGTTTGGAGGGACTTGCAGTGACTGACATCACCCCCCACCACAATGCACCCTGGTATTTCAAAATCCACCGCTTCAGAAACACCCTTCAGGTCGTTTAAATGTATTATTCTCTCTGTCTGACGTGTGCGCACATAGCTGATATCAGAACCACACGTTTATGACCCATTTGGGTTTGAACTCGGGTCACCTGAGCTCCACAATACTTTATTAGCCCACTGAGCTAAAGCCTAGGTATTGGCTTGGGGAGTTACAGAACGTGGCAGGTCTTCAGGTTTCTCCTCGCCATTCGCTGAACAGCCTCCATGTTGGTGTTGAGAGTTTCTTGTTAAAGTGTCAATCCAATCTTACACAGGAGAGAGATTTCTGTAAAGCTACAGGCTTCCTCTTAGCTCTCTCTCCCTCTGTTTCTCTCTCTCCCTCTGTTTCTCTCTCCCTCTGTTTCTCTCTCTCCCCCTGTTTCTCTCTCCCTCTGTTTCTCTCTCCCTCTGTTTCTCTCTCTCCCTCTGTTTCTCTCTCCCTCTGTTTCTCTCTCTCTCTCTCTGTTTCTCTCTCTCTCTGTTTCTCTCTCTCCCTGTTTCTCTCTCTTTCTTCGAAGGCTACTAGTTGTCTTCTCTCTCCCTCTGTTTATCTCTCTCCCTCTGTTTCTCTCTCTCCCTCTGTTTCTCTCTCTCCCTCTTTTTCTTTCTCTCTCTTCGAAGGCTACTAGTTGTCTTCTCTCTCCCTCTATTTCTCTCCCTCCCTCTGTTTCTCTCTCTCCCTCTGTTTCTCTCTCTCCCTCTTTTTCTTTCTCTCTCTTCGAAGGCTACTAGTTGTCTTCTCTCTCCCTCTGTTTCTCTCTCTCCCTCTGTTTCTCTCTCTCCCTCTGTTTCTCTCTCTCCCTCTGTTTCTCTCTCTCCCTCTGTTTCTCTCTCTTTCTTCGAAGGCTACTAGTTGTCTTCTCTCTCCCTCTGTTTCTCTCTCTCCCTCTGTTTCTCTCTCTCCCTCTGTTTCTCTCTCTCTCTTCGAAAGCTACTAGTTGTCTTCTCTCTCCCTCTGTTTCTCTCTCTTTCTTCGAAAGCTACTAGTTGTCTTCTCTCTCCCTCTGTTTCTCTCTCTTTCTTCGAAGGCTACTAGTTGTCTTCTCTCTCCCTCTGTTTCTCTCTCTCCCTCTGCTTCTCTCTCTCCCTCTCTCTTTATCTCCCTCTGTTTCTCTCTCTTTCTCTCCCTCTGTTTCTCTCTTTCTCTCCCTCTGTTTCTCTCTTTCTCTCCCTCTGTTTCTCTCTCTCCCTCTGTTTCTCTCTCTTTCTCTCCCTCTGTTTCTCTCTCTCCCTCTGTTTCTCTCTCTTTCTCTCCCTCTGTTTCTCTCTCTTTCTCTCCCTCTGTTTCTCTCTCTCCCTCTGTTTCTCTCTCTTTCTCTCCCTCTGTTTCTCTCTCTCCCTCTCTCTTTCTCTCCCTCTGTTTCTCTCTCTTTCTCTCCCTCTGTTTCTCTCTCTCTCCCTCTGTTTCTCTCTCTCCCTCTGTTTCTCTCTCTCCCTCTGTTTCTCTCTCTTTCTCTCCCTCTGTTTCTCTCTCTCCCTCTGTTTCTCTCTCTCCCCTCTGTTTCTCTCTCCCTCTGTTTCTCTCTCTCCCTCTGTTTCTCTCTCTCCCTCTGTTTCTCTCTCTCCCTCTGTTTCTCTCTCTCCCTCTGTTTCTCTCTCCCTCTGTTTCTCTCTCCCACTGTTTCTCTCTCTCTCTCTCTGTTTCTCTCTCTCTCTGTTTCTCTCTCTCCCTGTTTCTCTCTCTTTCTTCGAAGGCTACTAGTTGTCTTCTCTCTCCCTCTGTTTATCTCTCTCCCTCTGTTTCTCTCTCTCCCTCTGTTTCTCTCTCTCCCTCTTTTTCTTTCTCTTTCTTCGAAGGCTACTAGTTGTCTTCTCTCTCCCTCTGTTTCTCTCTCTCCCTCTGTTTCTCTCTCTCCCTCTGTTTCTCTCTCTCCCTCTTTTTCTTTCTCTCTCTTCGAAGGCTACTAGTTGTCTTCTCTCTCCCTCTATTTCTCTCTCTCCCTCTGTTTCTCTCTCTCCCTCTGTTTCTCTCTCTCTCTTCGAAAGCTACTAGTTGTCTTCTCTCTCCCTCTGTTTCTCTCTCTTTCTTCGAAAGCTACTAGTTGTCTTCTCTCTCCCTCTGTTTCTCTCTCTTTCTTCGAAGGCTACTAGTTGTCTTCTCTCTCCCTCTGTTTCTCTCTCTCCCTCTGCTTCTCTCTCTCCCTCTCTCTTTATCTCCCTCTGTTTCTCTCTCTTTCTCTCCCTCTGTTTCTCTCTTTCTCTCCCTCTGTTTCTCTCTTTCTCTCCCTCTGTTTCTCTCTCTCCCTCTGTTTCTCTCTCTTTCTCTCCCTCTGTTTCTCTCTCTCCCTCTGTTTCTCTCTCTTTCTCTCCCTCTGTTTCTCTCTCTTTCTCTCCCTCTGTTTCTCTCTCTCCCTCTGTTTCTCTCTCTTTCTCTCCCTCTGTTTCTCTCTCTCCCTCTCTCTTTCTCTCCCTCTGTTTCTCTCTCTTTCTCTCCCTCTGTTTCTCTCTCTCCCTCTGTTTCTCTCTCTCCCTCTGTTTCTCTCTCTCCCTCTGTTTCTCTCTCTTTCTCTCCCTCTGTTTCTCTCTCTCCCTCTGTTTCTCTCTCTCCCTCTGTTTCTCTCTCCCTCTGTTTCTCTCTCTCCCTCTGTTTCTCTCTCTCCCTCTGTTTCTCTCTCTCCCTCTGTTTCTCTCTCTCCCTCTGTTTCTCTCTCCCTCTGTTTCTCTCTCCCACTGTTTCTCTCTCTCTCTCTCTGTTTCTCTCTCTCTCTGTTTCTCTCTCTCCCTGTTTCTCTCTCTTTCTTCGAAGGCTACTAGTTGTCTTCTCTCTCCCTCTGTTTATCTCTCTCCCTCTGTTTCTCTCTCTCCCTCTGTTTCTCTCTCTCCCTCTTTTTCTTTCTCTTTCTTCGAAGGCTACTAGTTGTCTTCTCTCTCCCTCTGTTTCTCTCTCTCCCTCTGTTTCTCTCTCTCCCTCTGTTTCTCTCTCTCCCTCTTTTTCTTTCTCTCTCTTCGAAGGCTACTAGTTGTCTTCTCTCTCCCTCTATTTCTCTCTCTCCCTCTGTTTCTCTCTCTCCCTCTGTTTCTCTCTCTCCCTCTGTTTCTCTCTCTTTCTTCGAAGGCTACTAGTTGTCTTCTCTCTCCCTCTGTTTCTCTCCCTCTGTTTCTCTCTCTCCCTCTGTTTCTCTCTCTTTCTTCGAAAGCTACTAGTTGTCTTCTCTCTCCCTCTGTTTCTCTCTCTTTCCTCGAAGGCTACTAGTTGTCTTCTCTCTCCCTCTGTTTCTCTCTCTCCCTCTGCTTCTCTCTCTCCCTCTCTTTATCTCCCTCTGTTTCTCTCTCTTTCTCTCCCTCTGTTTCTCTCTCTCCCTCTGTTTCTCTCTCTTTCTCTCCCTCTGTTTCTCTCTCTCCCTCTGTTTCTCTCTCTTTCTCTCCCTCTGTTTCTCTCTCTCCCTCTGTTTCTCTCTCTTTCTCTCCCTCTGTTGCTCTCTCTTTCTCTCCCTCTGTTTCTCTCTCTCCCTCTGTTTCTCTCTCTTTCTCTCCCTCTGTTTCTCTCTCTCCCTCTCTCTTTCTCTCCCTCTGTTTCTCTCTCTTTCTCTCCCTCTGTTTCTCTCTCTCCCTCTGTTTCTCTCTCTTTCTTCGAAGGCTACTAGTTGTCTTCTCTCTCCCTCTGTTTCTCTCTTTCCCTCTGCTTCTCTCTCTCCCTCTCTATCTCCCTCTGTTTCTCTCTCTTTCTCTCCCTCTGTTTCTCTCTCTCCCTCTGTTTCTCTCTCTTTCTCTCCCTCTGTTTCTCTCTCTCCCTCTGTTTCTCTCTCTTTCTCTCCCTCTGTTTCTCTCTCTCCCTCTGTTTCTCTCTCTTTCTCTCCCTCTGTTTCTCTCTCTTTCTCTCCCTCTGTTTGTCTCTCTTTCTCTCCCTTTGTTTCTCTCTCCCCCTCTGTTTCACTCTCTTTCTCTCCCTCTGTTTCTCTCTCTCCCCCTCTGTTTCTCTCTCTTTCTCTCCCTCTGTTTCTCTCTCTCCCTCTGTTTCTCTCTCTCTCCCTCTGTTTCTCTCTCTCTCCCTCTGTTTCTCTCTCTCCCTCTGTTTCTCTCTCTCCCTCTGTTTCTCTCTCTTTCTCTCCTCCCTCTGTTTCTCTCTCTCTCCCTCTGTTTCTCTCTCTCCCTCTGTTTCTCTCTCTCTCCCTCTGTTTCTCTCTCTCCCTCTTTTTCTTTCTCTTTTCTTCCCTACTAGTTGTCTTCTCTCTCCCCTCTGTTTCTCTCTCTCTCCCTCTGTTTCTCTCTCTCCCTCTGTTTCTCTCTCTCTCCTCTTTTTCTTTCTCTCTCTCTCCCTACTAGTTGTCTTCTCTCTCCCTCTCTTTCTCTCTCTCCCTCTGTTTCTCTCTCTCCCTCTGTTTCTCTCTCTCTCCCTCTGTTTCTCTCTCTTTCTTCGAAGGCTACTAGTTGTCTTCTCTCTCCCTCTGTTTCTCTCCCTCTGTTTCTCTCTCTCCCTCTGTTTCTCTCTCTTTCTTCGAAAGCTACTAGTTGTCTTCTCTCTCCCTCTGTTTCTCTCTCTTTCCTCGAAGGCTACTAGTTGTCTTCTCTCTCCCTCTGTTTCTCTCTCTTTCTCTCCCTCTGTTTCTCTCTCTCTCCCTCTGTTTCTCTCTCTCCCTCTGTTTCTCTCTCTCCCTCTGTTTCTCTCTCTCCCTCTTTTTCTTTCTCTTTCTTCGAAGGCTACTAGTTGTCTTCTCTCTCCCTCTTTTCTCTCTCTCCTCTCTGTTTCTCTCTCTCCCTCTGTTTCTCTCTCTCCCTCTTTTTCTTTCTCTCTCTTCCTACTAGTTGTCTTCTCTCTCCCTCTATTTCTCTCTCTCCCTCTGTTTCTCTCTCTCCCTCTGTTTCTCTCTCTCCCTCTGTTTCTCTCTTTCTTCTACTAGTTGTCTTCTCTCCCTCTGTTTCTCTCCCTCTGTTTCTCTCTCTCCCTCTGTTTCTCTCTCTTTCTTCTGAAAGCTACTAGTTGTCTTCTCTCTCCCTCTGTTTCTCTCTCTTTCCTCGAAGGCTACTAGTTGTCTTCTCTCTCCCTCTGTTTCTCTCTCTCCCCTCTGCTTCTCTCTCTCCCTCTCTTTATCTCCTCTGTTTCTCTCTCTTTCTCTCCCTCTGTTTCTCTCTCTCCCTCTGTTTCTCTCTCTTTCTCTCCCTCTGTTTCTCTCTCTCCCTCTGTTTCTCTCTCTTTCTCTCCCTCTGTTTCTCTCTCTCCCTCTGTTTCTCTCTCTTTCTCTCCCTCTGTTGCTCTCTCTTTCTCTCCCTCTGTTTCTCTCTCTCCCTCTGTTTCTCTCTCTTTCTCTCCCTCTGTTTCTCTCTCTCCCTCTCTCTTTCTCTCCCTCTGTTTCTCTCTCTTTCTCTCCCTCTGTTTCTCTCTCTCCCTCTGTTTCTCTCTCTTTCTTCGAAGGCTACTAGTTGTCTTCTCTCTCCCTCTGTTTCTCTCTCTCCCTCTGTTTCTCTCTCTCCCTCTGTTTCTCTCTCTTTCTTCGAAGGCTACTAGTTGTCTTCTCTCTCCCTCTGTTTCTCTATCTCCCTCTGTTTCTCTCTCTTTCTCTCCCTCTGTTTCTCTCTCTCCCTCTGTTTCTCTCTCTTTCTCTCCCTCTGTTTCTCTCTCTTTCTCTCCCTCTGTTTCTCTCTCTCCCTCTGTTTCTCTCTCTTTCTCTCCCTCTGTTTCTCTCTCTTTCTCTCCCTCTGTTTGTCTCTCTTTCTCTCCCTCTGTTTCTCTCTCCCCCTCTGTTTCACTCTCTTTCTCTCCCTCTGTTTCTCTCTCTCCCTCTGTTTCTCTCTCTTTCTCTCCCTCTGTTTCTCTCTCTCCCTCTGTTTCTCTCTTTCTCTCCCTCTGTTTCTCTCTTTCTCTCCCTCTGTTTCTCTCTCTCCCTCTGTTTCTCTCTCTCCCTCTGTTTCTCTCTTTTCTCTCCCTCTGTTTTCTTCTCTCTCTCCCTCTGTTTCTCTCTCTCCCTCTGTTTCTCTCTCTCCCTCTGTTTCTCTCTCTCCCTCTGTTTCTCTCTCTTTATTCGAAAGCTACTAGTTGTCTTCTCTCTCCCTCTGTTTCTCTCTCTTTCTTCGAAAGCTACTAGTTGTCTTCTCTCTCCCTCTGTTTCTCTCTCTTTCTTCGAAGGCTACTAGTTGTCTTCTCTCTCCCTCTGTTTCTGTCTCTCCCTCTGCTTCTCTCTCTCCCTCTCTCTTTCTCTCCCTCTGTTTCTCTCTCTCCCTCTGTTTCTCTCTCTTTCTCTCCCTCTGTTTCTCTCTCTCCCTCTGTTTCTCTCTCTTTCTCTCCCTCTGTTTCTCTCTCTTTCTCTCCCTCTGTTTCTCTCTCTCCCTCTCTCTTTCTCTCCCTCTGTTTCTCTCTCTTTCTCTCCCTCTGTTTCTCTCTCTCCCTCTGTTTCTCTCTCTTTCTCGCCCTCTGTTTCTCTCTCTTTCTCTCCCTCTGTTTCTCTCTCTCCCTCTGTTTCTCTCTCTCCCTCTGTTTCTCTCTCTTTCTCTCCCTCTGTTTCTCTCTCTCCCTCTGTTTCTCTCTCTTTCTCTCCCTCTGTTTCTCTCTCTCCCTCTGTTTCTCTCTCTTTCTCTCCCTCTGTTTCTCTCTCTCCCTCTGTTTCTCTCTCTTTCTCTCCCTCTGTTTCTCTCTCTCCCTCTGTTTCTCTCTCTCCCTCTGTTTCTCTCTCTTTCTCTCCCTCTGTTTCTCTCTCTCCCTCTGTTTCTCTCTCTTTCTCTCCCTCTGTTTCTCTCTCTCCCTCTCTCTTTCTCTCCCTCTGTTTCTCTCTCTTTCTCTCCCTCTGTTTCTCTCTCTCCCTCTGTTTCTCTCTCTTTCTTCGAAGGCTACTAGTTGTCTTCTCTCTCCCTCTGTTTCTCTCTCTCCCTCTGTTTCTCTCTCTCCCTCTGTTTCTCTCTCTTTCTTCGAAAGCTACTAGTTGTCTTCTCTCTCCCTCTGTTTCTCTCTCTTTCTTCGAAGGCTACTAGTTGTCTTCTCTCTCCCTCTCTCTTTCTCTCCCTCTGTTTCTCCCTCCCCCTCTGTTTCTCTCTCTCCCTCTGTTTCTCTCTCTCCCTCTGTTTCTCTCTCTTTCTTTGAAGGCTACTAGTTTTCTTCTCTCTCCTCTCTCTCTTTCTCTCCCTCTGTTTCTCTCTCTCCCCTCTGTTTCTCTCTCTCTCCTCTGTTTCTCTCTCTCCCTCTGTTTCTCTCTCTTTCTTCGAAGGCTACTAGTTTTCTTCTCTCTCTCTCCCTCTCTCTTTCTCTCCCTCTGTTTCTCTCTCCCCCTCTGTTTCTCTCTCTCCCCCTCTGTTTCTCTCTCTCCCTCTGTTTCTCTCTCTCCCCCTCTGTTTCTCTCTCTCCCTCTGTTTCTCTCTCTTTTCTTCGAAGGCTACTATTTTTCTTCTCTCTCTCTCCTCTCTCTTTCTCTCCTCTGTTTCTCTCTCCCCTCTGTTTCTCTCTCCCCCTCTGTTTCTCTCTCCCCCTCTGTTTCTCTCTCTCCCTCTGTTTCTCTCTCTTTTCTTCGAAGGCTACTAGTTTTTCTCTCTCTCTCTCTCTCTCTGTTTCTCTCTCCCTCTGTTTCTCTCTCCCCCTCTGTTTCTCTCTCCCCTCTGTTTCTCTCTCCCCCTCTGTTTCTCTCTCTCCCTCTGTTTCTCTCTCTTTCTTCGAAGACTACTAGTTTTCTTCTCTCTCTCTCTTTCTCTCTTTCTCTCCGTCTGTTTCTCTCTCTCCCTCTGTTTCTCTCTCTTTCTTCGAAGGCTACTAGTTTCTCTCTCTCTCCCTCTCTCTTCTCTCCCTCTGTTTCTCTCTCTCCCTCTCTGTTTCTCTCTCTCCCTCTGTTTCTCTCTCTCCCTCTGTTTCTCTCTCTCCCTCTGTTTCTCTCTCCCCCTCTGTTTCTCTCTCTCCCTCTGTTTCTCTCTCTTTCTTTCAAGGCTACTAGTTTTCTTCTCTCTCTCTCCCTCTCTCTTTCTCTCCCTCTGTTTCTCTCTCCCCCCTCTGTTTCTCTCTCTCCCTCTGTTTCTCTCTCTCTCCTCTGTTTCTCTCTCTTTCTTCTCCCTACTAGTTTTCTTCTCTCTCTCCCTCTCTCTTTCTCTCCCTCTGTTTCTCTCTCCCCCTCTGTTTCTCTCTCCCCCTCTGTTTCTCTCTCCCCCTCTGTTTCTCTCTCTCCCTCTGTTTCTCTCTCTTTCTTCGAAGGCTACTAGTTGTCTTCTCTCTCCCTCTGTTTCTCTCTCTCCCTCTGCTTCTCTCTCTCCCTCTCTATCTCCCTCTGTTTCTCTCTCTTTCTCTCCCTCTGTTTCTCTCTCTCCCTCTGTTTCTCTCTCTTTCTCTCCCTCTGTTTCTCTCTCTCCCTCTGTTTCTCTCTCTTTCTCTCCCTCTGTTTCTCTCTCTCCCTCTGTTTCTCTCTCTTTCTCTCCCTCTGTTTCTCTCTCTTTCTCTCCCTCTGTTTGTCTCTCTTTCTCTCCCTCTGTTTCTCTCTCCCCCTCTGTTTCACTCTCTTTCTCTCCCTCTGTTTCTCTCTCTCCCTCTGTTTCTCTCTCTTTCTCTCCCTCTGTTTCTCTCTCTCCCTCTGTTTCTCTCTTTCTCTCCCTCTGTTTCTCTCTTTCTCTCCCTCTGTTTCTCTCTCTCCCTCTGTTTCTCTCTCTCCCTCTGTTTCTCTCTCTCCCTCTGTTTCTCTCTCTTTCTCTCCCTCTGTTTCTCTCTCTCTCCCTCTGTTTCTCTCTCTCCCTCTGTTTCTCTCTCTCCCTCTGTTTCTCTCTCTCCCTCTGTTTCTCTCTCTTTATTCGAAAGCTACTAGTTGTCTTCTCTCTCCCTCTGTTTCTCTCTCTTTCTTCGAAAGCTACTAGTTGTCTTCTCTCTCCCTCTGTTTCTCTCTCTTTCTTCGAAGGCTACTAGTTGTCTTCTCTCTCCCTCTGTTTCTGTCTCTCCCTCTGCTTCTCTCTCTCCCTCTCTCTTTCTCTCCCTCTGTTTCTCTCTCTCCCTCTGTTTCTCTCTCTTTCTCTCCCTCTGTTTCTCTCTCTCCCTCTGTTTCTCTCTCTTTCTCTCCCTCTGTTTCTCTCTCTCCCTCTGTTTCTCTCTCTTTCTCTCCTCTGTTTCTCTCTCTTTCTCTCCCTCTGTTTCTCTCTCTCCCCTCTCTCTTTCTCTCCCTCTGTTTCTCTCTCTTTCTCTCCCTCTGTTTCTCTCTCTCCCTCTGTTTCTCTCTCTTTCTCTCCTCTGTTTCTCTCTCTTTCTCTCCCTCTGTTTCTCTCTCTCTCTCCTCTGTTTCTCTCTCTCCCTCTGTTTCTCTCTCTTTCTCTCCCTCTGTTTCTCTCTCTCCCTCTGTTTCTCTCTCTTTCTCTCCCTCTGTTTCTCTCTCTCCCTCTGTTTCTCTCTCTTTCTCTCCCTCTGTTTCTCTCTCTCCCTCTGTTTCTCTCTCTTTCTCTCCCTCTGTTTTCTTCTTTCTCTCCCTCTGTTTCTCTCTCTCCCTCTGTTTCTCTCTTTCTCTCCTCTGTTTCTCTCTCTCCCTCTGTTTCTCTCTCTTTCTCTCCCTCTGTTTCTCTCTCTCCCTCTGTTTCTTTCTCTCCCTCTGTTTCTCTTCTCTCTCTCTCCCTCTGTTTCTCTCTCTCCCTCTGTTTCTCTCTCTCCCTCTGTTTCTCTCTCTTTCTTCTACTAGTTTCTCTCTCTCCCTCTGTTTCTCTCTCTTTCTTCTCCCCCTACTAGTTTCTTCTCTCTCCCTCTGTTTCTTCTCTCCCTCTGTTTCTCCTCTCCCCTCTGTTTCTCTCTCTCCCTCTGTTTCTCTCTCTCCCTCTGTTTCTCTCTCTTTCTCTCCCTCTGTTTCTCTCTCTCTCCCTCTGTTTCTCTCTCTTTCTCTCCCTCTGTTTCTCTCTCTCTTTTCTCTCCCTCTGTTTCTCTCTCTCCCTCTGTTTCTCTCTCTTTCTCTCCCTCTGTTTCTCTCTCTCCCTCTCTCTTTCTCTCTCCCTCTGTTCTCTCTCTTTCTCTCCCTCTGTTTCTCTCTCTCCCTCTGTTTCTCTCTCTTTCTTCGAAGGCTACTAGTTGTCTTCTCTCTCCCTCTGTTTCTCTCTCTCCCTCTGTTTCTCTCTCTCCCTCTGTTTCTCTCTTTATTCTCTACTAGTTGTCTCTCTCTCTCCCTCTGTTTCTCTCTCTTTCTTCGAAAGCTACTAGTTGTCTTCTCTCTCCCTCTGTTTCTCTCTCTCTTTCTTGAAGGCTACTAGTTGTCTTCTCTCTCCCTCTGTTTCTGTCTCTCCCTCTGCTTCTCTCTCCCTCTCTCTTTCTCTCCCTCTGTTTCTCTCTCTCCCTCTGTTTCTCTCTCTTTCTCTCCCTCTGTTTCTCTCTCTCCCTCTGTTTCTCTCTCTTTCTCTCCCTCTGTTTCTCTCTCTCCCTCTGTTTCTCTCTCTTCTCTCCCTCTGTTTCTCTCTCTTTCTCTCCCTCTGTTTCTCTCTCTTTCTCTCCCTCTGTTTCTCTCCCTCTGTTTCTCTCTCTCTTTCTTTCTCTCCCTCTTTTCTCTCTCTCCCTCTGTTTCTCTCTCTTTCTCTCCCTCTGTTTCTCTCTCTTTCTCTCCCTCTGTTTCTCTCTCTCTCCTCTTTTTCTCTCTCTTTCTCTCCCTCTGTTTCTCTCTCTTTCTCTCCTCTGTTTCTCTCTCTCCCTCTTTTTCTCTCCCTCTGTTTCTCTCTCTCTCTCCCTCTGTTTCTCTCTCTTTCTTCGAAAGCTCTGTTTCTCTCTCTTTCTCTCCCTCTGTTTCTCTCTTGTTTCTCTCCCTCTGTTTCTCTCTCTCCCTCTGTTTCTCTCTCTCCCTCTCTTTCTCTCCCCTCTGTTTCTCTCTCTTTCTCTCCCTCTGTTTCTCTCTCTCTCCTCTGTTTCTCTCTCTCTTTCTCTCCCTCTGTTTCTCTCTCTCCCTCTGTTTCTCTCTCTTTCTCTCCCTCTGTTTCTCTCTCTCTCCCTCTGTTTCTCTCTCTTTCTCTCCCTCTGTTTCTCTCTCTTTCTCTCCCTCTGTTTCTCTCTCTTTCTCTCCCTCTGTTTCTCTCTCTCCCTCTGTTTCTCTCTCTTTCTCTCCCTCTGTTTCTCTCTCTCCCTCTCTCTCTTCTCTCTGTTTCCTCTGTTTCTCTTTCTTTCTCTCCTCTGTTTCTCTCTCTCCCTCTGTTTCTCTCTCTTTCTTCCTACTAGTTGTCTTCTCTCTCCCTATGTTTCTCTCTCTCCCTCTCTGTTTCTCTCTCTCCCTCTGTTTCTCTCTCTCCCTCTGTTTCTCTCTCTTTCTTCGAAGGCTACTAGTTTCTTCTCTCTCCCTCTGTTTCTCTCCCTCTGTTTCTCTCTCTCCCTCTGTTTCTCTCTCTTTCTTCCCTACTAGTTTCTTCTCTCTCCCTCTGTTTCTCTCTCTTTCCTCGAAGGCTACTAGTTGTCTTCTCTCTCCCTCTGTTTCTCTCTCTCCCTCTGCTTCTCTCTCTCCCTCTCTTTATCTCCCTCTGTTTCTCTCTCTTTCTCTCCCTCTGTTTCTCTCTCTCCCTCTGTTTCTCTCTCTTTCTCTCCCTCTGTTTCTCTCTCTCCCTCTGTTTCTCTCTCTTTCTCACCCTCTGTTTCTCTCTCTCCCTCTGTTTCTCTCTCTTTCTCTCCCTCTGTTTCTCTCTCTTTCTCTCCCTCTGTTTCTCTCTCTCCCTCTGTTTCTCTCTCTTTCTCTCCCTCTGTTTCACTCTCTCCCTCTCTCTTTCTCTCCCTCTGTTTCTCTCTCTCCCTCTGTTTCTCTCTCTTTCTCTCCCTCTGTTTCTCTCTCTCCCTCTGTTTCTCTCTCTTTCTTCGAAGGCTACTAGTTGTCTTCTCTCTCCCTCTGTTTCTCTCTCTCCTTCCTACTAGTTGTCTTCTCTCTCCCTCTGTTTCTCTCTCTTTCTTCGAAGGCTACTAGTTGTCTTCTCTCTCCCTCTGTTTCTCTCTCTCCCTCTGCTTCTCTCTCTCTCTCTCTATCTCCCTCTGTTTCTCTCTCTTTCTCTCCCTCTGTTTCTCTCTCTCCCTCTGTTTCTCTCTCTTTCTCTCCCTCTGTTTCTCTCTCTCCCTCTGTTTCTCTCTCTTTCTCTCCCTCTGTTTCTCTCTCTCCCTCTGTTTCTCTCTCTTTCTCTCCCTCTGTTTCTCTCTCTTTCTCTCCCTCTGTTTGTCTCTCTTTCTCTCCCTCTGTTTCTCTCTCCCCCTCTGTTTCACTCTCTTTCTCTCCCTCTGTTTCTCTCTCTTTCTCTCCCTCTGTTTCTCTCTCTCCCTCTGTTTCTCTCTTTCTCTCCCTCTGTTTCTCTCTCTCCCTCTGTTTCTCTCTCTCCCTCTGTTTCTCTCTCTTTCTCTCCCTCTGTTTCTCTCTCTCTCCCTCTGTTTCTCTCTCTCCCTCTGTTTCTCTCTCTCCCCTCTGTTTCTCTCTCTGTTTCTCTCTCTCCCTCTGTTTCTCTCTCTTTATTCGAAAGCTACTAGTTGTCTTCTCTCTCCCTCTGTTTCTCTCTCTTTCTTCGAAAGCTACTAGTTGTCTTCTCTCTCCCTCTGTTTCTCTCTCTTTCTTCGAAGGCTACTAGTTGTCTTCTCTCTCCCTCTGTTTCTCTCTCTCCCTCTGCTTCTCTCTCTCTCTCTCTTCTCTCCCTCTGTTTCTCTCTCTCCTCTCTGTTTCTCTCTCTTTCTCTCCCTCTGTTTCTCTCTCTCCCTCTGTTTCTCTCTCTTTCTCTCCCTCTGTTTCTCTCTCTCCCTCTGTTTCTCTCTCTTTCTCTCCCTCTGTTTCTCTCTCTTTCTCTCCCTCTGTTTCTCTCTCTCCCTCTCTCTTTCTCTCTTCTCTGTTTCTCTCTTTCTCTCCCTCTGTTTCTCTCTCTCCCTCTGTTTCTCTCTCTTTCTCTCCCTCTGTTTCTCTCTCTTTCTCTCCCTCTGTTTCTCTCTCTCCCTCTGTTTCTCTCTCTCCCTCTGTTTCTCTCTGTTTCTTTCTCTCTCCCTCTGTTTCTCTCTCTCCCTCTGTTTCTCTCTCTTTCTCTCCCTCTGTTTCTCTCTCTCCCTCTGTTTCTCTCTCTTTCTCTCCCTCTGTTTCTCTCTCTCCCTCTGTTTCTCTCTCTTTCTCTCCTCTCTGTTTCTCTCTCTCTTTTCTCCCTCTGTTTCTCTCTCTCCCTCTGTTTCTCTCTCTTTTTCTCTCCCTCTGTTTCTCTCTCTCCCCTCTGTTTCTCTCTCTCTTCTCTCCTCTGTTTCTCTCTCTCTCTTCTCTCTTTCTCTCCCTCTGTTTCTCTCTCTCTCTCCCTCTGTTTCTCTCTCTCCCTCTGTTTCTCTCTCTCCCTCTGTTTCTCTCTCTTTCTTCGAAAGCTACTAGTTGTCTTCTCTCCCTCTGTTTCTCTCTCTTTCTTCTCCCTACTAGTTGTCTTCTCTCTCCCTCTCTTTTCTCTCCCTCTGTTTCTCCCTCTCCCTCCCTCTGTTTCTCTCTCTCTCCTCTGTTTCTCTCTCTCCTCTGTTTCTCTCTCTTTCTCTCCCTCTGTTTCTCTCTCTCCCCTCTGTTTCTCTTTCTCTCCCTCTGTTTCTCTCTCTTTCTCTCCCTCTGTTTCTCTCTCTCCCTCTGTTTCTCTCTCTTCTCTCTCCTCTGTTTCTCTCTCTCCTCTCTCTCTTTCTCTCTCCTCTGTTTCTCTCTCTTTCTCTCCCTCTGTTTCTCTCTCTCCCTCTGTTTCTCTCTCTCTTCTCTTCTCTTTACTAGTTGTCTTCTCTCTCCCTCTGTTTCTCTCTCTCCCTCTGTTTCTCTCTCTCCCTCTGTTTCTCTCTCTTTATTCGAAATCTACTAGTTGTCTTCTCTCTCCCTCTGTTTCTCTCTCTTTCTTCGAAAGCTACTAGTTGTCTTCTCTCTCCCTCTGTTTCTCTCTCTTTCTTCGAAGGCTACTAGTTGTCTTCTCTCTCCCTCTGTTTCTGTCTCTCCCTCTGCTTCTCTCTCTCCCTCTCTCTTTCTCTCCCTCTGTTTCTCTCTCTCCCTCTGTTTCTCTCTCTTTCTCTCCCTCTGTTTCTCTCTCTCCCTCTGTTTCTCTCTCTTTCTCTCCCTCTGTTTCTCTCTCTCCCTCTGTTTCTCTCTCTTTCTCTCCCTCTGTTTCTCTCTCTTTCTCTCCCTCTGTTTCTCTCTCTTTCTCTCCCTCTGTTTCTCTCCCTCTGTTTCTCTCTCTTTCTCTCCCTCTGTTTCTCTCTCTCCCTCTGTTTCTCTCTCTTTCTCTCCCTCTGTTTCTCTCTCTTTCTCCCTCTGTTTCTCTCTCTCCCTCTTTTTCTCTCTCTCTTTTCTCTCCCTCTGTTTCTCTCTCTCTCCCCTCTGTTTCTCTCTCTCCCTCTGTCTTTTCTCTCCCTCCCTCTGTTTCTCTCTTTCTCTCCCTCTGTTTCTCTCTCTCCCTCTGTTTCTCTCTCTTTCTCTCCCTCTGTTTCTCTCTTTTCTCTCCCTCTGTTTCTCTCTCTCCCTCTGTCCTTTCTCTCTCTCTCTCTCTTTCTTCTCTCCCTCTGTTTCTCTCTTTCTCTCCCTCTGTTTCTCTCTCTCCCTCTGTTTCTCTCTCTTTCTCTCCTCTGTTTCTCTCTCTCCCTCTGTTTCTCTCTCTTTCTCTCCTCTGTTTCTCTCTCTCTCCTCTGTTTCTCTCTCTTTCTCTCCCTCTGTTTCTCTCTCTCCCTCTGTTTCTCTCCCTCTGTTTCTCTCTCTTTCTCTCCCTCTGTTTCTCTCTCTCCCTCTGTTTCTCTCTCTTTCTCTCCCTCTGTTTCTCTCTCTCCCTCTCTCTTTCTCTCCCTCTGTTTCTCTCTCTTTCTCTCCCTCTGTTTCTCTCTCTCCCTCTGTTTCTCTCTCTTTCTTCTTCGAAGGCTACTAGTTGTCTTCTCTCTCCTATGTCTGTTTCTCTCTCTCCCTCTGTTTCTCTCTCTCCCTCTGTTTCTCTCTCTTTCTTCGAAAGCTACTAGTTGTCTTCTCTCTCCCTCTGTTTCTCTCTCTTTCTTCGAAGGCTACTAGTTGTCTTCTCTCTCCCTCTCTCTTTCTCTCCCTCTGTTTCTCCCTCCCCCTCTGTTTCTCTCTCTCCCTCTGTTTCTCTCTCTCCCTCTGTTTCTCTCTCTTTCTTTGAAGGCTACTAGTTTTCTTCTCTCTCTCTCCCTCTCTCTTTCTCTCCCTCTGTTTCTCTCTCCCCCTCTGTTTCTCTCTCTCCCTCTGTTTCTCTCTCTCCCTCTGTTTCTCTCTCTTTCTTCGAAGGCTACTAGTTTTCTTCTCTCTCTCTCCCTCTCTCTTTCTCTCCCTCTGTTTCTCTCTCCCCCTCTGTTTCTCTCTCTCCCTCTGTTTCTCTCTCTCCCTCTGTTTCTCTCTCCCCCTCTGTTTCTCTCTCTCCCTCTGTTTCTCTCTCTTTTTCTTCTTTCTCTACTATTTTCTCTCTCTCTCTCTCTCCCTCTCTCTTTCTCTCCCTCTGTTTCTCTCTCTGTTTCCCTCTGTTTCTCTCTCCCCCTCTGTTTCTCTCTCTCCCTCTGTTTCTCTCTCTCCCTCTGTTTCTCTCTCCCCTCTGTTTCTCTCTCCCCCCCTCTGTTTCTCTCTCTCCCTCTGTTTCTCTCTCTCCCTCTGTTTCTCTCTCTTTCTTCGAAGACTACTAGTTTTCTTCTCTCTCTCTCTCTCTCTCTCTTTCTCTCCCTCTGTTTCTCTCTCTCCCTCTGTTTCTCTCTCTTTCTTCGAAGGCTACTAGTTTTCTCTCTCTCTCCTCTCTCTCTTTCTCTCCCTCTGTTTCTCTCTCTCCCCTCTGTTTCTCTCTCTCCCTCTGTTTCTCTCTCTCTCCCTCTGTTTCTCTCTCTCCCTCTGTTTCTCTCTCCCCCTCTGTTTCTCTCTCTCCCTCTGTTTCTCTCTCTTTCTTCGAAGGCTACTAGTTTTCTTCTCTCTCTCTCCCTCTCTCTTTCTCTCCCTCTGTTTCTCTCTCCCCCTCTGTTTCTCTCTCTCCCTCTGTTTCTCTCTCTCCCTCTGTTTCTCTCTCTTTCTTCGAAGGCTACTAGTTTTCTTCTCTCTCTCTCCTCTCTCTTTCCTCCTCTGTTTTCTCTCCCTCTGTTTCTCTCTCCCCCTCTGTTTCTCTCTCCCCCTCTGTTTCTCTCTCCCCCTCTGTTTCTCTCTCTCCCT
The DNA here is from genome assembly GCF_021184085.1 of Oncorhynchus gorbuscha. NCBI lineage: Eukaryota > Metazoa > Chordata > Actinopteri > Salmoniformes > Salmonidae > Oncorhynchus > Oncorhynchus gorbuscha. Next base: position 52,129 of record NW_025746846.1, read on the forward strand.
CTGTTTCTCTCTCTTTCTTCGAAGGCTACTAGTTTTCTTCTCTCTCTCCCTCTCTCTTTCTCTCCCTCTGTTTCTCTCTCCCCCTCTGTTTCTCTCTCCCCCTCTGTTTCTCTCTCCCCCTCTGTTTCTCTCTCTCCCTCTGTTTCTCTCTCTTTCTTCGAAGACTACTAGTTTTCTTCTCTCTCTCTCCCTCTCTCTTTCTCTCCCTCTGTTTCTCTCTCTCCCTCTGTTTCTCTCTCTTTCTTCGAAGGCTACTAGTTTTCTCTCTCTCTCCCTCTCTCTTTCTCTCCCTCTGTTTCTCTCTCCCCCTCTGTTTCTCTCTCTCCCTCTGTTTCTCTCTCTCCCTCTGTTTCTCTCTCTCCCTCTGTTTCT
>NW_025746846.1:62500-75000 GCF_021184085.1 Oncorhynchus gorbuscha
CTTACTGCTATTAGCCCATAGAAACACATTGAATAACAGATAGTCCTTACTGCTATTAGCCCATAGAAACACATTGAATAACAGATAGTCCTTACTGCTATTAGCCCATAGAAACACATTGAATAACAGATAGTCCTTACTGCTATTAGAAACACATTGAATAACAGATAGTCCTTACTGCTATTAGAAACACATTGAATAACAGATAGTCCTTACTGCTATTAGAAACACATTGAATAACAGATAGTCCTTACTGCTATTAGAAACACATTGAATAACACATAGTCCTTACTGCTATTAGCCCATAGAAACACATTGAATAACAGATAGTCCTTACTGCTATTAGCCCATAGAAACACATTGAATAACAGACGGTCCTTACTGCTATTAGCCCATAGAAACACATTGAATAACAGACAGTCCTTACTGCTATTAGCCCATAGAAACACATTGAATAACAGACAGTCCTTACTGCTATTAGCCCATAGAAACACATTGAATAACAGATAGTCCTTACTGCTATTAGCCCATAGAAACACATTGAATAACAGATAGTCCTTACTGCTATTAGCCCATAGAAACACATTGAATAACAGATAGTCCTTACTGCTATTAGCCCATAGAAAGACATTGAATAACAGACAGTCCTTACTGCTATTAGCCCATAGAAACACATTGAATAACAGACAGTCCTTACTGCTATTAGAAACACATTGAATAACAGATAGTCCTTACTGCTATTAGCCCATAGAAACACATTGAATAACAGATAGTCCTTACTGCTATTAGCCCATAGAAACACATTGAATAACAGACAGTCCTTACTGCTATTAGCCCATAGAAACACATTGAATAACAGACAGTCCTTACTGCTATTAGCCCATAGAAACACATTGAATAACAGACAGTCCTTACTGCTATTAGCCCATAGAAACACATTGCATAACAGATAGTCCTTACTGCTATTAGCCCATAGAAACACATTGAATAACAGATAGTCCTTACTGCTATTAGCCCATAGAAACACATTGAATAACAGATAGTCCTTACTGCTATTAGCCCATAGAAACACATTGAATAACAGATAGTCCTTACTGCTATTAGCCCATAGAAACACATTGAATAACAGATAGTCCTTACTGCTATTAGCCAAATAGAAACACATTCAATAACAGAGGGTCCTTACTGCTATTAGCCCATAGAAACACATTGAATAACAGATAGTCCTTACTGCTATTAGCCCATAGAAACACATTGAATAACAGATAGTCCTTACTGCTATTAGCCAAATAGAAACACATTGAATAACAGAGGGTCCTTACTGCTTTTAGCCCATAGAAACACATTGAATAACAGATAGTCCTTACTGCTATTAGCCCATAGAAACACATTGAATAACAGACAGTCCTTACTGCTATTAGCTCATAGAAACACATTGAATACCAGATAGTCCTTACTGCTAATAGCCCATAGAAACACAATGAATAACAGATTCACTACACGGAACAACAGTTGGTCCCAGAAAAGTGAGTGTCTGTCCTCTATCTGAGAGTTAAAAGACAAATCAGGAAACATGTTGTTTGTTTTTTACATGCATTTAACCTTTTTTTGGTTGTCACATGTTCTCCATATTTACTTCCATTCAGTCTGTCAACTGGTACCGGGGGACATTCAGAAGAGTCTTGTGAGGGTTGTGGCCGTCCTTGATCAAAACAACCAACGTGTACGTGTTTCTGAGAGTCTCACCTTTCCACAGATGGTCATATTAGTGTGTCTCCAAACTGTTCAGACGCCACAGGCAGAAGTTGGAAGTTCGTCTGTATTGTCTTCAGACCAGAGTCCCAGAACGCTTGTGGGAGTCGTAGAAGAACGGAGAACATTATCGCGTTCGTGAGAGTCTCCACTTCCTTCCCATAGAGGTGTCCTTCCCATAGAGGTGTCCTTCCCATAGAGGGGTCCTTCCCATAGAGGTGTCCTTCCCATAGAGGTGTCCTTCCCATAGAGGTGTCTATCCCATAGAGGTGTCCTTCCCATAGAGGTGTCCTTCCCATAGAGGTGTCCTTCCCATAGAGGGGTCCTTCCCATAGAGGTGTCCTTCCCATAGAGGTGTCTATCCCATAGAGGTGTCCTTCCCATAGAGGTGTCCTTCCCATAGAGGGGTCCTTCCCATAGAGGGGTCCTTCCCATAGAGGTGTCCTTCCCATAGAGGGGTCCATCACATAGAGGGGTCCATCACATAGAGGGGTCCATCACATAGAGGTGTCCTTCCCATAGAGGGGTCCATCACATAGAGGTGTCCTTCCCATAGAGGTGTCCTTCCCATAGAGGGGTCCATCACATAGAGGTGTCCTTCCCATAGAGGGGTCCATCACATAGAGGTGTCCTTCCCATAGAGGGGTCCATCACATAGAGGTGTCCTTCCCATAGAGGTGTCCTTCCCATAGAGGTGTCCTTCCCATAGAGGGGTCCATCACATAGAGGTGTCCTTCCCATAGAGGTGTCCTTCCCATAGAGGGGTCCTTCCCATAGAGGGGTCCTTCCCATAGAGGGGTCATAATAGTCAAGTAGGCCAGACCGTTCAGAGGCTGCAGAACATTCTGTAGACAGACTATAAATCACTGGCTACTTTAATAAACGGAACACTTGTCACTTTAATAATGTGTACATATGTTGCATTACTCATCTCATATGTATATACTGTATTCTATTCTATTCTACTGTATTCTATTCTATTCTACTGTATTCTATTCTATTCTACTGTATTCTATTCTATTCTACTGTATTCTATTCTATTGTATTCTATTCTATTCTACTGTATTCTATTCTATTCTACTGTATTCTATTCTATTCTACTGTATTCTATTCTATTCTACTGTATTCTATACTATTCTACTGTATTCTATTCTATTCTACTGTATTCTATTCTATTCTACTGTATTCTATTCTATTCTACTGTATTCTATTCTATTCTACTGTATTCTATTCTATTCTACTGTCTTGTATTCTATTCTACTGTATTGTATTCTATTCTACTGTATTCTATTCTATTCTACTGTATTCTATTCTATTCTACTGTATTCTATTCTATTCTACTGTATTCTATTATATTCTATTCTACTGTATTCTATTCTATTCTACTGTATTCTATTCTATTCTACTGTATTCTATTCTACTGTATTCTATTCTACTGTATTCTATTCTACTGTATTCTATTCTACTGTATTCTATTCTATTCTACTGTATTCTATTCTATTCTACTGTATTCTATTCTATTCTACTGTATTCTATTCTACTGTATTCTATTATACTGTATTCTATTCTACTGTATTCTATTCTATTCTACTGTATTCTATTCTATTCTACTGTATTCTATTCTATTGTATTCTATTCTATTATACTGTTTTCTATTCTATTCTACTGTATTCTATTCTATTCTACTGTATTCTATTCTATTCTACTGTATTCTATTCTATTCTACTGTATTCTATCCTATTCTACTGTATTCTATTCTATTCTACTGTATTCTATTCTATTCTACTGTATTCTATTCTATTCTACTGTATTCTATTCTATTCTACTGTATTCTATTCTATTCTACTGTATTCTATTCTATTCTACTGTATTCTATTCTATTCTACTGTATTCTATTCTACTGTATTCTATTCTACTGTATTCTATTCTACTGTATTCTATTCTACTGTATTCTATTCTACTGTATTCTATTCTATTCTACTGTATTTTATTCTATTCTACTGCATTCTATTCTATTCTACTGTATTCTATTCTATTCTACTGTATTCTATTCTATTCTACTGTATTCTATTCTATTCTACTGTATTCTATTCTATTCTACTGTATTCTATTCTACTGTATTCTATTCTATTGTATTCTATTCTATTCTACTGTATTCTATTCTATTCTACTGTATTCTATTCTATTCTACTGTATTCTATCCTATTCTACTGTATTCTATTCTATTCTATTCTACTGTATTCTATTCTACTGTATTCTATTCTATTCTACTGTATTCTGTTCTATTCTACTGTATTCTATTCTACTGTATTCTATTCTATTCTACTGTATTCTATTCTACTCTACTGTATTCTATTCTACTGTATTCTATTCTATTCTACTGTATTCTATTCTATTCTACTGTATTCTATTCTATTCTACTGTATTCTATTCTATTCTACTGTATTCTATACTATTCTACTGTATTCTATTCTATTCTACTGTATTCTATTCTATTCTATTCTATTCTACTGTATTCTATTCTATTCTACTGTCTCTTAGTCTCTGCTGCTCTGACATTACTCATCTCATATGTATATACTGTATTCTATTCTATTCTACTGTATTCTATTCTATTCTACTGTATTCTATTCTATTCTACTGTATTCTATTCTATTCTATTCTACTGTATTCTATACTATTCTACTGTATTCTATTCTACTGTATTCTATTCTACTGTATTCTATTCTATTCTACTGTATTCTATTCTATTCTACTGTATTCTATACTATTCTACTGTATTCTATACTATTCTACTGTATTCTATTCTACTGTATTCTATTCTATTCTACTGTATTCTATTCTATTCTACTGTATTCTATTCTATTCTACTGTATTCTATTCTATTCTACTGTATTCTATTCTATTCTACTGTATTCTATTCTATTCTACTGTATTCTATTCTATTCTACTGTATTCTATTCTATTCTACTGTATTCTATTCTATTCTACTGTATTCTATTCTATTCTACTGTATTCTATTCTATTCTACTGTATTCTATTCTATTCTACTGTATTCTATTCTATTCTACTGTATTCTATTCTATTCTACTGTATTCTATTCTATTCTACTGTATTCTATTCTATTCTACTGTATTCTATCCTATTCTACTGTATTCTATTCTATTCTACTGTATTCTATTCTATTCTACTGTATTCTATTCTATTCTACTGTATTCTATTCTACTGTATTCTATTCTATTCTACTGTATTCTATTCTATTCTATTGTATTCTATTCTACTGTATTCTATTCTATTCTACTGTATTCTATTCTATTCTACTGTATTCTATTCTATTCTACTGTATTCTATTCTATTCTACTGTATTCTATTCTATTGTATTCTATTCTATTATACTGTTTTCTATTCTATTCTACTGTTTTCTATTCTATTCTACTGTATTCTATTCTATTCTACTGTATTCTATTCTATTCTACTGTATTCTATTCTATTCTACTGTATTCTATTCTATTCTATTCTACTGTATTCTATTCTATTCTACTGTATTCTATACTATTCTACTGTATTCTATACTATTCTACTGTATTCTATTCTATTCTACTGTATTCTATTCTATTCTACTGTATTCTATTCTATTCTACTGTATTCTATTCTACTGTATTCTATTCTACTGTATTCTATTCTACTGTATTATATTCTATTCTACTGTATTCTATTCTATTCTACTGTATTCTATTCTATTCTACTGTATTCTATTCTACTGTATTCTATTCTACTGTATTCTATTCTACTGTATTCTATTCTATTCTACTGTATTCTATTCTATTCTACTGTATTCTATTCTATTCTACTGTATTCTATCCTATTCTACTGTATTCTATTCTATTCTACTGTATTCTATTCTATTCTACTGTATTCTATTCTACTGTATTCTATTCTACTGTATTCTATTCTATTCTACTGTATTCTATTCTACTGTATTCTATTCTACTGTATTCTATTCTATTCTACTGTATTCTATTCTATTCTACTGTATTCTATTCTATTCTACTGTATTCTATTCTATTCTACTGTATTCTATTCTATTCTACTGTCTCTTAGTCTCTGCTGCTCTGACATTACTCATCCAAATAATTATACATTTTTAATTAAATTACCTTTACTTTAGATTTGTGTGTATAGGGGTTTATGTTGTGAAATTGTTAGATATTACTGCACTGTTGGAGCTAGAAACACAAGCACTTCGCCTACACCCACAATAACATCTGTTAACATGTGTATGTGACCAATAACATCTGTTAACATGTGTATGTACCAATAACATCTGTTAACATGTGTATGTACCAATAACATCTGTTAACATGTGTATGTGACCAATAACATCTGTTAACACGTGTATGTGACCAATAACATCTGTTAACACGTGTATGTGATCAATAACATCTGTTAACACGTGTATATGACCAATAACATCTGTTAACAGGTGTATGTGATCAATAACATCTGTTAACACGTGTATATGACCAATAACATCTGTTAACACGTGTATATGACCAATAACATCTGTTAACACGTGTATATGACCAATAACACTAGATTTGACCTTTGATCTGTAGATGCAGAGGTGTGACATCAGCGGATGCCGTGGATTGAGTCACACCCAAAACAACAAATAAAACCCAGATATCTCTATCTTAAACGGACTGATTTCTATAGAGGTTTTTACAATTATGCTAATGACATTTGCGCTGGAGTGCGGACATTGACTCTAGGGGGGGTCAAAATATTTGGCGGTATGGGTAGGCCACGGTATTAGTGGTTGACAGGAGTGAGACATCACAGCCTATTTCATCTCAGAGCCTATCCCACGGCAGGAGACAGAAACAAAATCATCTATTGACTGACTAAATATTGAACAACAGTTTGTCTTTTGCATGGATGTGTGGGGCTGTAGGCAGCATTAACGTGTTGGAAAGGACCATGAATCTTGCAGAGTGTCTAGTGTTTGGCATCTGCTTGGCCCCCACTATAGGCCAGTTGTACTTCGGTCACTCTGACAGATGATTGGCTTATTTCTGTTTCCTCTTGCTCCTTGTCTTCCTCTAATGCCTTTGATCTTGTTTCACGGCAGCCAATGAACACATTTCTGTCAGAGTGGGTGTGGCAGCTGGTTGAAGGGGCTGGTGCTGGGATGAGACAGCCAATGAACACATTTCTGTCAGAGTGGGTGTGGCAGCTGGTTGAAGGGGCTGGTGCTGGGATGAGGCAGCCAATGAACACATTTCTGTCAGAGTGGGTGTGGCAGCTGGTTGAAGGGGCTGGTGCTGGGATGAGGCAGCCAATGAACACATTTCTGTCAGAGTGGGTGTGGCAGCTGGTTGAAGGGGCTGGTGCTGGGATGAGGCAGCCAATGAACACATTTCAGTCAGAGTGGGTGTGGCAGCGGGTTGAAGGGGCTGGTGCTGGGATGAGACAGCCAATGAACACATTTCTGTCAGAGTGGGTGTGGCAGCTGGTTGAAGGGGCTGGTGCTGGGATGAGGCAGCCAATGAACACATTTCAGTCAGAGTGGGTGTGGCAGCTGGTTGAAGGGGCTGGTGCTGGGATGAGGCAGCCAATGAACACATTTCAGTCAGAGTGGGTGTGGCAGCTGGTTGAAGGGGCTGGTGCTGGGATGAGGCAGCCAATGAACACATTTCAGTCAGAGTGGGTGTGGCAGCGGGTTGAAGGGGCTGGTGCTGGGATGAGGCAGCCAATGAACACATTTCAGTCAGAGTGGGTGTGGCAGCTGGTTGAAGGGGCTGGTGCTGGGATGAGACAGCCAATGAACACATTTCAGTCAGAGTGGGTGTTGCAGCGGGTTGAAGGGGCTGGTGCTGGGATGAGGCAGCCAATGAACACATTTCAGTCAGAGTGGGTGTGGCAGCGGGTTGAAGGGGCTGGTGCTGGGATGAGGCAGCCAATGAACACATTTCAGTCAGAGTGGGTGTGGCAGCGGGTTGAAGGGGCTGGTGCTGGGATGAGGCAGCCAATGAACACATTTCAGTCAGAGTGGGTGTGGCAGCTGGTTGAAGGGGCTGGTGCTGGGATGAGACAGCCAATGAACACATTTCAGTCAGAGTGGGTGTTGCAGCGGGTTGAAGGGGCTGGTGCTGGGATGAGGCAGCCAATGAACACATTTCAGTCAGAGTGGGTGTGGCAGCTGGTTGAAGGGGCTGGTGCTGGGATGAGACAAAAAGTTAATAAGTAAAATTCACTGTTCATTTCATTGTTCTGTCTTCATGACATTTTTTATACATCTGAATTTCCAGTTCTTCTAATGTACAGATTGTAGCTACTGTCTTTGTCAGATATGCCCCCCCCACAGACACACACACACACACTGTCATACTACTTGAGACGTGATTTGTGGTGGGAGTGGTGGGAGGTATGAACTATAGGAGGATTGAAAGGGTGTGTGTGTGTGTGTGTGTGATTGTAATATAATAAATAATAATATATGCCATTTAGCAGACGCTTTTATCCAAAGCGACTTACAGTCATGTGTGCATACATTCTACGTATGGGTGGTCCCGGGGATCGAACCCACTACCCTGGCGTTACAAGCGCCATGCTCTACCAACTGAGCTACAGAAGGACCACTATTGTGTGTGTGTGTGTGTGTGTGTGTGTGTGTGTGTGTGTGTGTGTGTGTGTGTGATTGTGTGTGTGTGTGTGCTGTGTGCGTGTGTGTGTGTGTGTGTGTGTGGTGATAATGGTATTTCTGGCCGAATCCCAAGTTATTATTGTGTAAATCAGCTCTCCAGCCCTTGTATAGCCAGGATGTTATGGTTACCAACAGCAGCCAGTACATTACAGGCATATCCATATAAAAATGACATGAATATGGATAGGAAAGATTGAAGAGGAGAGAGAGAGAGAGAGAGAGAGAGAGAGAGAGAGAGAGAGAGAGAGAGAGAGAGAGAGAGAGAGAGAGAGGGGGAGGAAGAGAGGGGGAGAGGAGGATGGATGCGTGTGGTAGCATAGTATTTACTATCGAAAACCTTTCAACACATTTGGCAGCAGATGTAAATAGCCCACTACACTTCCTGAGTGAGTTAAAAGCTACAGGCAAAATGGACCAATCAGGTCTCAGACTCAGACTGTTTTCTTGAAAGCCATAGAATTGAAGCTGTACTTTGAGACTAGAACAAATATATCTCAAATGGCACCACATTCCTTACTGGCCCTGGTCGATGGTAGTACACTATATAGGGAATAGGGCCCTGGTCTACAGTAGTACACTATATAGGGAATAGGGCCCTGGTCTACAGTAGTACACTATATAGGGAATAGGGCCCTGGTCGATGGTAGTACACTATATAGGGAATAGGGCCCTGGTCTACAGTAGTGCACTATATAGGGAATAGGGCCCTGGTCTACAGTAGTGCACTATATAGGGAATAGGGCCCTGGTCTACAGTAGTGCACTATATAGGGAATAGGGCCCTGGTCTAAAGTAGTGCACTATATAGGGAATAGGGTCCTGGTCTAAAGTAGTGCACTATATAGGGAATAGGGCCCTGGTCTAAAGTAGTGCACTATATAGGGAATAGGGCCCTGGTCTAAAGTAGTGCACTATATAGGGAATAGGGCCCTGGTCGATGGCAGTGCACCATATTCCTTACTGGCCCTATTCCCTACTATATAGGTATAATCTGCACTGCTGGTGATTCTCTGATCCACCTCTACTCAGACGACACCATTCTGTATACTTCTGGCCCCTCCTTGGACACTGTAATAACTAACCTCCAGACGACACCATTCTGTATACTTCTGGCCCCTCCTTGGACACTGTGATAACTAACCTCCAGACAACACCATTCTGTATACTTCTGGCCCCTCCTTGGACACTGTGATAACTAACCTCCAGACGACACCATTCTGTATACTTCTGGCCCCTCCTTGGACACTGTGTTAACTAACCTCCAGACGACACCATTCTGTATACTTCTGGCCCCTCCTTGGACACTGTGATAACTAACCTCCAGACGACACCATTCTGTATACTTCTGGCCCCTCCTTGGACACTGTGATAACTAACCTCCAGACGACACCATTCTGTATACTTCTGGCCCCTCCTTGGACACTGTGTTAACTAACCTCCAGACGACACCATTCTGTATACTTCTGGCCCCTCCTTGGACACTGTGTTAACTAATCTCCAGACGAGCTTCAATGCCATTACAACTCTCCTTCCGTGGCCTCCAACTGCTCTAAAATGCAAGTAAAACTAAATGCATGCTATTCAATCGATCACTGCTCGACCTTGCTCGCCCGCCCAGCATCACTACTCTGGACGGCTCTGACTTAGAATACGTGGACAACTACAAATACCTAGGTGTCTGGTTAGACTGTAAACTCTCCTTCCTAAGCATCTCCAATCCAAAATTAAATCTGGAATCGTCTTCCTACATTGCAACAAAGCATCCTTCACTCATGCTGCCAAACATACCCTCGTAAAACTGACCATCTTACCGATCATCGACATTGGTGATGAGCAGTTTACAGATCACTGCACCTGTACATAGCCCAACAGGAAACAGCCCATCTATCTACCTACCTCATCCCCATACTGGCATTTATTTATTCATCTTGCTCCTTTGCACCCCAGTATCTCTACCTGTGTCACGCCTTGGTCATTGTATTTTGTGTTGTTGTTATATGTTTGGGTAGGCCAGGGTGTGACATGGGTTTATATGTTGTGTTTTCGTATTGGGGTTTGTAATATTTGGGATTGTGGCTGATTAGGGGTGTGTCTAGTTAGGCTTGGCTGCCTGAGGCGATTCTCAATCAGAGTCAGGTGCTTGTCGTTGTCTCTGATTGAGAACCGTATTTAGACAGCCTGACTTTCGCGTTGTATTTTGTGGGTGTTTGTTCCTGTCTCTGTGTTGTAGTCACCAGATAGGCTGTAATTAGTTTCACGTTTCGTTTGTTGTTTTCTTATATCAGTTATTTCATGTACCGTCTTCATTCATTAAAGTCATGAGTAACCTACACGCTGCATTTCGGTCTGACTCTCTTCTTACAACAGACTAACGTCGTTACAACCTGCACATTCATCTTCTGCCGATCTACCATTCCAGTGTTTAATTGCTATACTGTAATTACTTCGCCACTATGGCCTATTTATTGCCTTAACTTACCTCATTTGCACTCACTGTATATAGACTTTTTGATTTATTTTTTTCTATCGTGTTATTGACTGTATGTTTTGTTTATTCCATGTGTAACTCTGTGTTGTTGTCTGTGTCGAACTGCTTTGCTTGATCTTGGCCAGGTAGCAGTTGTAAATGAGAACTTGTTCTCAACTAGCCTACCTGGTTAAATAAAGGTGAAATAAATACAATTTAAATTTTAAAAATCATACTGCTCTGGTATAATATAGTACTACTCTGGTATAATATAGTACTGCTCTGGTGTAATATAGTACTGCTCTGGTATAATATAATACTGCTCTGGTATAATATAGTACTGCTCTGGTATAATATAGTACTGCTCTGGTATAATATAGTACTGCTCTGGTATAATATAGTACTGCTCTGGTATAATATAATACTGTTCTGGTATAATATAGTACTACTCTTGTATAATATAGTACTGCTCTGGTATAATATAATACTACTCTGGTATAATATAGTACTGCTCTGGTATAATATAGTACTGCTCTGGTATAATATAGTATTGTTCTTGTATAATATAGTACTGTTCTGGTATAATATAGTATTGTTCTTGTATAATATAGTACTGCTCTGGTATAATATAGTATTGTTCTTGTATAATATAGTACTGCTCTGGTATAATATAGTACTACTCTGGTATAATATAGTATTGTTCTTGTATAATATAGTACTGCTCTAGTATAATATAGTACTACTCTGGTATAATATAGTACTGCTCTGGTGTAATATAGTACTGCTCTGGTATAATATAGTACTGCTCTGGTATAATATAGTACTGCTCTGGTATAATATAATACTGTTCTGGTATAATATAGTACTACTCTTGTATAATATAGTACTGCTCTGGTATAATATAATACTACTCTGGTATAATATAGTACTGCTCTGGTATTATATAGTACTACTCTGGTATAATATAGTATAATATAGTACTGCTCTGGTATAATATAGTACTGCTTTGGTATAATATAGTACTGCTCTGGTATAATATAGTACTACTCTGGTATAATATAATACTGCTCTGGTATAATATAGTACTGATCTGGTATACTATAGTACTGCTCTGGTATAATATAGTACTGCTCTGGTATAATATAGTACTGCTCTGGTATAATATAGTATTGTTCTTGTATAATATAGTACTGCTCTGGTATAATATAGTACTACTCTGGTATAATATAGTACTGCTCTGGTATAATATAGTACTGCTCTGGTATAATATAGTACTACTCTGTTATAATATAGTACTACTCTGGTAGAATATAGTACTGCTCTGGTATAATATAGTACTGCTCTGGTATAATATAGTATTGTTCTTGTATAATATAGTACTGTTCTGGTATAATATAGTATTGTTCTTGTATAATATAGTACTGCTCTGGTATAATATAGTATTGTTCTTGTATAATATAGTACTGCTCTGGTATAATATAGTATTGTTCTTGTATAATATAGTACTGCTCTGGTATAATATAGTACTGCTCTGGTATAATATAGTACTGCTCTAGTATAATATAGTACTACTCTG
>NW_025746846.1:80000-84151 GCF_021184085.1 Oncorhynchus gorbuscha
GCACCATAGAGAGAGGTAACAGTCTAAAGGACTGAGTGATACTACTGAACTGTCTCAATATGTACCACAGAGAGAGTTAACAGTCTAAAGGCCTGAGTGATACTACTGAACTGTCTCAATATGTACCATAGAGACAGTTAACAGTCTAAAGGCCTGAGTGATACTACTGGTCTCAATATGTACCATGAAGACAGTAACAGTCTAAAGGCCTGACTGATACTAATCTGTGACTGTGTGTCAAGGGAAGACTACAAGTCCCAGCTGACACTTCTCTCCTCTCTTACGCCACTAATGGATCTCACATTGCTGTTGCCGTGTAGATGTGTCCCCCTTTTCCCTTCGTAAGAAACAGCCACTTTTTTTCTCTTCTCTCTCTTCTGCACATCCCTCGTCTTTCTCCAGTTCATGCCTCCCTTGCTTGGTCTCTTTCTCCAGTTCATGCCTCCCTTGCTTTGTCTCTTTCTCTAGTACATGCCTCCCTTACTTTGTCTCTTTCTCCAGTTCATGCCTCCCTCTCTTCATCTCTTTCTCCAGGTCATGTTTTTCTTCTTCTTGTGTTACGGCTGGGGAAACAAGGAGAGGACAACAACAGAAGACAGAAGAAACAGAAAGCAGGTTTTCTGGGGAGAGATAAAGAAGGGGAACAACTGAAAAGCCTGATAGGTGTGAAAATGGAGCTGTGGCGTGGAGCGGAGACGAAGAGGAGGAGAGGAAGGAGAGATAAGAAGAGATGTGGATGGGGGGGCGAACAGGCGTGAACTCAAGGTGGCGTGAACGAGGGATCGGTTTCACCAGGAGCAGGTAGAGAGAGAGAGACATGGATGGGAGAGAAGCTGCTGAGCGAGCAGTGCTGTTGAACGACAGAACAGAGGAAAGAAACGAAGAACAGTCGTAGATTTATGGAGACGTGTAGAGGACAGGAGGCGCCTGTCTGTCGCTCTGTTGTGTGTGTGTGTGTGTGTGTGTGTGTGTGTGTGTGTGTGTGTGTGTGTGTGTGTGTGTGTGTGTGTGTGTGTGTGTGTGTGTGTGCGTGCGTGCGTGCGTGCGTGTGTGTGTGTTTAAAGGATCCCAGTCCTATTCTTTGTCAGTCTGACACATATATGATGATCCTATCATCTCTGACATTGAAGAGAGAGATGAAAGGACCTGACAGCTCCATCCCATTTCCAGGTTTGATCTCTCTGTGATGGACAGATCGTACAGAGAGAGAAACGCCCTCGTTTCACCTTCAATCATCCTTCTCTCACTCCCTGTTTCTTTCCCCTCAGGCACATATCTAACATCACCTCAGGCCTCCCTGAATCCTAACCTCCTCAGGCACATATCTAACATCACCTCAGGCCTCCCTGAATCCCAACCTCCTCAGGCACATATCTAACATCACCTCAGGCCTCCCTGAATCCCAACCTCCTCAGGCACATATCTAACATCACCTCAGGCCTCCCTGAATCCTAGCCTCCACGCCACAGAATAGTTCGGAGATTTGACACATGTTTATATTTGTTTACGGACTTTGAAGAAAGTCTATAGATGACATTTGATACATGCTAAAATGTAGGAATTGACCTAAACATACAACTGTTGTTTATTTTTTTTGCAGTGGCTAGGTTAACAAAACCAAAGTGTAGACGGTCACTTCTTGATTCCAGACTCCTGTCACGGTAAGTAAACAAGTAATAAATCCCATTTAAAGGAAACAAACATGGAAATATGTCACATTACTGAACTATTAATTTATCCATTATAATGAACAGTTGTCCAACAAATAAGGGATTGGGTTCCATTTCAGATGTTCTGCCTCTAGGGGCCACTCCATCACACTCCCCTTCACTCACCTGTGGCCCTCCGGCTGATGCATTGTGGGATGGGTCAAGGGAGTGACTGGCTCTATGATTAATATCAGGTACAGGGCTGCCTTCCATCGATCACACACACGCACGCACACACACACGCACGCACGCACGCACGCACGCACGCACGCACGCACGCACGCACGCACGCACACACACACACACACACACACACACACACACACACACACACACACACACACACACACACACACACACACACACACACACACACACACACCCTCTGTGTGTTGTAAATGTGAATGAGTCAGCCTAGTTGGGAGGTCTCATTATGGGGTCCTTCCACCGCCCAACCTGCTCCTCTAGGGAGTCCATCAATCAGCCTGTCTCAAACTGACACTAAACTAAACCATCAGCAGACTTAGCCAACTCTGGGCTGGACTCTCCTCCTTCTCACACATATTCTCTCTCTCTCTTTTCCTGTCTCCTCACACTGTCTCTCCATCCCCTCTCTCTTTTTCCTGTCTCCTCACACTGTCTCTCCATCCCTCTCTCTCTTTTTCCTGTCTCCTCACACTGTCTCTCCATCCCCCTCTCTCTTTTTTCCTGTCTCCTCACACTGTCTCTCCATCCCTCTCTCTCTCTTTTCCTGTCTCCTCACACTGTCTCTCTATCCCTCTCTCTCTCCCTTTTCCTGACTCCTCACACTGTCTCTCCATCCCCCTCTCTCTCTTTTCCTGTCTCCTCACACTGTCTCTCCACCCCCCTCTCTCTCTTTTCCTGTCTCCTCACACTGTCTCTCTATCCCTCTCTCTCTTTTTCCTGTCTCCTCACACTGTCTCTCTATCCCCCTCTCTCCCTTTCCTGTCTCCTCACACTGTCTCTATCCCTCTCTCTCTCTTTTCCTGTCTCTTCACACTGTCTCTCCATCCCCTCTCTCTTTTTCCTGTCTCTTCACACTGTCTCTCCATCCCCTCTCTCCCTTTTCCTGTCTCCTCACACTGTCTCTCTCTATCCCTCTCTCTCCCTTTCCTGTCTCCTCACACTGTCTCTCCATCCCCCTCTCTCTCTTTTCCTGTCTCCTCACACTGTCTCTCCATCCCCCTCTCTCTTTTCCTGTCTCCTCACACTGTCTCTCCATCCCCCTCTCTCCCTTTTCCTGTCTCCTCACACTGTCTCTCCATCCCTCTCTCCCTTTTCCTGTCTCCTCACACTGTCTCTCTATCCCCCTCTCTCCCTTTTCCTGTCTCCTCACACTGTCTCTCCATCCCCCTCTCTCCCTTTTCCTGTCTCCTCACACTGTCTCTCCATCCCCCTCTCTCCCTTTTCCTGTCTCCTCACACTCTCTCCATCCCCCTCTCTCCCTTTTCCTGTCTCTTCACACTGTCTCTCCATCCCTCTCTCTCTCTTTTCCTGTCTCCTCACACTGTCTCTCCATCCCCCTCTCTCACCCTCTCTTGCTCTCCACACATCTCTCTCTCTCCTTACACCTCCCTCTCTCTCTCTGTCTCTCCCTTTTTCTAGCGATCTACTTTTAAAATCAAATCAAATCAAATGTAGTAGTCACATATAAATATTTATCAGATGTTATTGGGGGAGTAGGGAAATACTCTGTATCTCCCTGCCTCCTCCCTCCCCATTAACTTTCTCTCCGTGTTTCTTTCTCCTGATGCATGGAGCACATTGAGTACAGAGTCCCTGACCATTTATGGGATGTATCCAACCGGTCTGTTTATGGAATGTCTCCAACCTGTCTGTTTATGGAATGTCTCCAACCTGTCTGTTTATGGAATGTTTCCAACCTGTCTGTTTATGGAATGTTTCCAACCTGTCTGTTTATGGAATGTTTCCAACCTGTCTGTTTATGGAATGTTTCCAACCTGTCTGTTTATGGAATGTTTCCAACCTGTCTGTTTATGGAATGTTTCCAACCTGTCTGTTTATGGAATGTTTCCAACCTGTCTCTCCAACCTGTCTGTTTATAGAATGTTTCCAACCTGTCTGTTTATGGAATGTTTCCAACCTGTCTCTCCAACCTGTCTGTTTATGGAATGTTTCCAACCTGTCTGTTTATGGAATGTTTCCAACCTGTCTGTTTATGGAATGTTTCCAACCTGTCTGTTTATGGAATGTTTCCAACCTGTCTGTTTATGGAATGTTTCCAACCTGTCTGTTTATGGAATGTTTCCAACCTGTCTGTTTATGGAATGTCTCCAACCTGTCTGTTTATGGAATGTTTCCAACCTGTCTCTCCAACCTGTCTGTTTATGGAATGTATCCAACCTGTCTGTTTATGGAATGTTTCCAACCTGTCTCTCCAACCTGTCTGTTTATGGAATG
>NW_025746847.1:0-84130 GCF_021184085.1 Oncorhynchus gorbuscha
TCTAGTACAGCCCATCCCCTTATCTAGTACAGCCCAACCCCTTATCTAGTACAGCCCATCCCCTTATCTAGTACAGCCCATTCCCTTATCTAGTACAGCCCATCCCCTTATCTAGTACAGCCCATCCCCTTATCTAGTACAGCCCATCCCCTTATCTAGTACAACCCATCCCCTTATCGAGTACAACCCATCCCCTTATATAGTTATCAGATGTTGTCAAACACACGACCATTCTCTTCCTCAATAACATGCAGTGAATTCGTACAAGATGAAAAGCTTAAATGCGTTCAACATCCTGGCATTTAAAGGACGCTCCATTTTGGAAATGTCACATACTTTAAAACATTCTATTTCTGCATACCCAATCAGAGTTCTATTTAGCACACCAGTACAGGTATCGGGACAGGCCCAGAGAGAACTCCACAGTCCAGTACTACACAGGCTCTCTCTCCCAGCTGCTGAAAATTCCTGTCCAGTGACTAGTTGGTGTTTTAAGTTGTATTGATTCGCACAAAAGAAGAAAGACAAAGCAATGCAGATAAAAACAATGTTAGAAAAAAATGGACTGGTGAGG
Source organism: Oncorhynchus gorbuscha (assembly GCF_021184085.1). NCBI lineage: Eukaryota > Metazoa > Chordata > Actinopteri > Salmoniformes > Salmonidae > Oncorhynchus > Oncorhynchus gorbuscha. The sequence goes on from NW_025746847.1 coordinate 575, forward strand.
TTGCAAACCCAAGAGGGCTTTATATTAAACAATATGTATACAATACAGTCTGTTCAATGAATGAAACAAAGAATACTAATTACAATAGAACATGATAGATTCAGCGTGCTTTTTTTTGTATGTTTGCATGTGAGTGTGTGTGTACGCGTGTGTGTGTTTGTGTGTGTGTGTGTGTGTGTGTGTGTGTGTGTGTGTGTGTGTGTGTGTGTGTGTGTGTGTGTGTGTGTGTGTGTGTGTGTGTGTGTGTGTGTGTGTGTGTGTGTGTGTGTGTGTGTGTGTGTGTGTGTGTGTGTGTGTGTGTGTGTGAGGGTGTAAGTGTTATGCTAGTAGTCATAGCAACGTGCCTGTTTCAACACCCCCTAGTGAGTCAATCTAAGTAACATCAAAATCCATCAGTTTAAGCTGGAGATATCTGTTATTTTTGCGTGGGCCGCGTCTCAATCTACCACATCCGCCTATGTCGCCATTCCACAGTGCTGTTTGCCAACCTGGTCTCAGAGCATTTCGTATTATTCTGTATATAAATCCGCAACACTCCATTTAGTATGATATGTTACCTTTTGTATGGTATGTATTAATTTGTGGATGTCCATCCTCCATTTCGTATGATATGTTACGAATTACAATTATTATTCATTGTTCCAAATTTACAAAACGTACAATGTTACAAATTCTAGCTAGGTGGCTAGGTGGTTAACGTTAGCTAGCTGGCTAACATTAGCTAGGCTAGGAGTTAGGGTTAGGGTGAAGGTTAGGGTTAAGTTTAGGAGTTAGGTTAAAATGTTAAGGTTAGGGGAAGGGAAGGGTTATCTAAAAGGCTTCAGGTTAGTGTTAGGGGAAGTGTTAGCTAACATGCTAAGTAGTTGTAAATTAGCTCAAAAGTAGTAAGTAGTTGAAAAGTTACTACTTAGCTAAAATGCTGAAGCTGTACGTGATGAAATTCTAACTCTCGACCTTTGGGTTGCGTTATTCGCCCACACACACCCTGACCATTTAGTTTGTACTTTATGTAACCATACCAAACGTAACATATCATACGTTAACTATATTACATCAATTCTATGAGGCCAAGCTAGTTTGTCAGACCAGGACACGTCCCTGAAAATTGGTCTTCTCACTACGTTAGGTCTTCTTTTCCATTTATGAATGTGTTTTTCAATGGGTTTCTATAGTATTCAAATGTGTTTTTTATTCAGTGTGTTTCTAGTAAAGGCCAAATTCTAAATCAAATAGCTGAATGATCCATGGTATGACCTTCTTAAAACAATTCCATGTGTCATCTTAGAACCCCTCTGGGGAGGAGAGACACATCACTACTGTAGTTAGCAGAGAAGAACCTAGTCCTCCAGTTCCCATGTACAGCATCCATGTTAGGAGTTAGGAATGATTCAGCAGTGGGATGGGTCATTGACCTCAATTCCTGTTGGATTAACAGGAATTGGTTTCTGTTTAACATTAAATTATATAGTTGACAAAGGCACATATTGACTATTTTATGGACACACATTGATAACTTTTTGGTTCCCATCCAAAGCAAAATATCAGCCAACTAGCTTCCACATACAGTACAGCTATAAAGCCCCATATAAACAGAGTACAGTGAACACTGTGGTTTACAGACATTTCTCTACAGTACAGTGGTGATAACCATTGTTTAAAGAGCAGATTATGGCCCATTGTCAGGTCACTCCAGCCATACTGGGACGCCCTGGTGGCATGCATTACGTGCCTCTGGCTCTGAACCCATTTCAAAGACATCATTGTGTATTTGTGTGAGTGTGTGTTTATGTCTGCGTGTGCGTGTGTGTATGCGAGTGTATGTGTGTGTGTGTGTGTGTGTGTGTGTGTGTGTGTGTGTGTGTGTGTGTGTGTGTGTGTGTGTGTGTGTGTGTGTGTGTGTGTGTGTGTGTGTGTGTGTGTGTGTGTGTGTGTGTGTGTGTGTGTGTGTGTGTGCGAGTGTACGTGTGTGTGTGCGTGTGCGTGTGTGTGTGTGTGTGCGTGTGTGTATGCGAGTGTATGTGTGTGTGTGCGTGTGCGTGTGTGTGTGTATGTGAGTGTATGGGTGTGTGTGTATGTGTGTGTATGTGTGTATGCCTGTGTGTATGCCTGTGTGTGCAGCAGGAGACGTTAACTGTTTGAAGTATTAGTCACAGTGGTGCAGCCTAAAGGTAAAAGGTCATTCTAGTGCTGGCATCTGTTTTGTACCTAACACAGTGAGTCATTCTGTGTGCGTGCGTGCGTGCGTGTGTGTGCGTGTGCGTGTGTGTGTGCGTTCATGCGTGCGTGTGTGTGTGTGTTTGTGTGTGTGTGTGTGTCTTGGTGTGTGTGCAGTTGTTAGGTCAATGGGTGAGTCTCTAGCAGTTACCTGTCCAAAATTGTAATCAGTAATGTAACTTTTGGATTACCCAAACTCAGTAACGTAGTCTTATACATTTACATTTACATTTAAGTCATTTAGCAGACGCTCTTATCCAGAGCGACTTACAAATTGGTGCATTCACCTTATGACATCCAGTGGAACAGTCACTTACAATAGTGCATCTAAATCTTAAAGGGGGGGGGAGTGAGAGGGATTACTTATCCTATCCTAGGTATTCCTTAAAGAGGTTGGGTTTCAGGTGTCTCCGGAAGGTGGTGATTGACTCCGCTGTCCTGGCGTCGTGAGGGAGTTTGTTCCACCATTGGGGGGCCAGAGCAGCGAACAGTTTTGACTGGGCTGAGCGGGAACTGTACTTCCTCAGTGGTAGGGAGCCGAGCAGGCCAGAGGTGGATGAACGCAGTGCCCTTGTTTGGGTGTAGGGCCTGATCAGAGCCTGGAGGTACTGAGGTGCCGTTATTACATTCAGTTACTTTTAGATTACTTTCCCCTTAAGAGGCATTAGAAGAAGACACAAAGTATGTTACCAATTGAACATATATTGCTAAATCAATGTTAACATTTAGTTGGATGTTCAATGTTACTTTATGGGTTGGTTATGTAGGCTTCTTCTAACTAACCCATCGCTTTCTATTACATATAAAAATATGATTAAATTATATCTTTACATTAAAAACCGGTCTATCAGAATTCCAGCCATTACAATAAATGTTATACCCCTTGATCTTCAACAATAGGACTTGTAAATACGGAAGTATAGATTAGCCAAATTGTTTTGCCCAAGCATTACCCCACAACTAAGGACTTATTAGCCAGCCCTACTCTGTTGTTTATGATTTTGTTGTCATGGAGGACTGATGGGGCTCATTGATTCAAGTTGAAAAATAAAATTCTGTGCTCATGTAGTGACATGCTTTGAGAACTACTGAAAAGTGCTGTTTAACATGTGAAATATGAATGCTGCAATTACTATGGGCATATTGTTACCCTTTTAGTTGGGGACACTTTGATATCTTGATAATATGCAGCTGTTTAAAGGTCAAATCCACAGATAAAACAATAACGAAATCGTTACACACCTCTGTTTTGGTTCAAAGCTGAGGCCTGGAGAAATGGAACCACTGTCAGATGAATAGATGGATGCAAGGACAGACCATCCATGATATCAAAATGATTGTTCTAGTCATGTTATGAGGTTATGAGGCTATGCAGTGTTTCTTTATATTTACAATGTTTACAAGCATTGGAGAAATACAAACTTATATTTAAAAGCTATATTTAAAAGCTCGTGAGGCATTTCAAAGTTATATTCTTCAAGAATCAATGGATATATAAATATATATATATAAGTCAGAAAATGGATGTAGCAACTACAGCTTGCCCCTTTAAGTCAATCAAAAGTTTATGAGTTTGAGCATGTGAACATTAGGTCTATGGATTCATTTTTTTATCTGCATGAATTTGATTGAGCAATAAACGCCCCACTTGTATTCCATAGGCAGGCATCCGCACCATGCAGTTGTTGCAAGAGCGCATTTTTCACTGGCTGTCCACTGGTTTCAAAAACAATAATTGATAGGCAGCTTAAACTTCTTAAATTCAACCATTATTGAGTTCAAATACACATTTAGATTTGTGAACAGCCATCCTCAACAACCACAGTCCGTAAGGCGCGAATAGCTAAATGAGAGAGCAGCAGTATGATTTACATCAATGTGCTATGTAGATATCAATAATAAGTTATATCCGTATCGCCGTAGACTAAACCAATGTTGTCATCATGACCTCCAAGTATTTATTCTAGTTGGATAATCTTTGGATGCCGACAGCAGTCACACCATTGGAAGACAGCTTGGGCTGTAGGCTACAAAAGCCTATTCCTGCGCTTTTCCCACAATCCATCAAACACATTTGGTGATTCATCATATAGTGATCTCTGACTTGTGGTGAGACTCGCTCAGGTGGAACAAACTTAAATTTGTGCCTTTTTTCAATGCTGCTTTGAATGTCATTGACAAAACAGTGTCAACTATTTTTTAAATCTTGCAATCATCCTGTCCGAGTTGAAAGGTAAACCTTGAAATAATCATCTAGATATTCAAAAGTATCTGTACAAAAGTATCTGATTACAATTTGTTTTGCTGGTAACGTAACGGATTACAGTTACCGTTTTTTGTAATCCCTTACAGGTAACAGATGACATGTAATCCGCTACTCCCCAACCCTGGTCTCTAGTGAAAGGCTGTCTGTTCTCTAAAGGTATGTCATCACTTCTCCTCCTGTCAAGGATATGACCGGGAGCCATTGACTTTGGCATATAATGAATTATTAAGGCTGACTGACAGACTGACTGGACAAAGAGTGTAGATGTAAATAAAAGCATGACTCCATATAAATAAGGTACACAAGCATCTACTATAATACCCAGAGTGTAAGGAAGTAGTCCAACACACACACACATCACTACACCCACACAGGAGGATGGAGACTCTGGCACAGGGACACACACACACATCACTACACCCACACAGGAGGATGGAGACTCTGGCACAGGGACACACACACACATCACTACACCCACACAGGAGGATGGAGACTCTGGCACAGGGACACACACACACATCACTACACCCACACAGGAGGATGGAGACTCTGGCACAGGGACACACACACACATCACTACACCCACACAGGAGGATGGAGACTCTGGCACAGGGACACACACACACATCACTACACCCACCCAGGAGGATGGAGACTCTGGCACAGGGACACACAGACACATCACTACACCCACACAGGAGGATGGAGACTCTGGCACAGGGACACACACACACACATCACTACACCCACACAGGAGGATGGAGACTCTGGCACAGGGACACACACACACATCACTACACCCACACAGGAGGATGGAGACTCTGGCACAGGGACACACACACACATCACTACACCCACACAGGAGGATGGAGACTCTGGCACAGGGACACACACACATCACTACACCCACACAGGAGGATGGAGACTCTGGTACAGGGACACACACACACATCACTACACCCACACAGGAGGATGGAGACTCTGGCACAGGGACACACACACACATCACTACACCCACACAGGAGGATGGAGACTCTGGCACAGGGACACACGCACACATCACTACACCCACACAGGAGGATGGAGACTCTGGCACAGGGACACACACACACATCACTACACCCACACAGGAGGATGGAGACTCTGGCACAGGGACACACACACACATCACTACACCCACACAGGAGGATGGAGACTCTGGCACAGGGACACACACACACATCACTACACCCACACAGGAGGATGGAGACTCTGGCACAGGGACACACACACACATCACTACACCCACACAGGAGGATGGAGACTCTGGCACAGGGACACACACACACACATCACTACACCCACACAGGAGGATGGAGACTCTGGCACAGGGACACACACACCAGTATTTTCAGAAATCCAGGTTGGAGGATCCCTCCCTGCTTATTTGCTCCCGATCCCAGAAATCCTTCAACCGAAAAACCCAGAGACTTTGGGGCAAGTTTCCAGGGACCATAGATATAAAGAGAAACCTACAATAACTATTTCCCTGTCCCCCTGTCTCCTCCAAGCCACACCCACACCCGTCCTGTGTACGCGCACGCGCATGCGCACGCGCACACGCACGCACACGCACACGCACACACACACACACACACACACACACACACACACACACACACACACACACACACACACACACACACACACACACACACACACACACACACACACACACACACACACACACACACACACACACACACACACACACACACACACACACAGTTTCACTCTCTCTATCCTGTACTGTGTACAGCGACCTCATTCCCTGAGACAACATGAGACCCAGAACAGACCAGGTCCAGGACCAGGTCCAAGTCTCGGAGGAATCACCTTCCCACATCGTACGTTTGTTTTCTGCCAATGAATGAGCCTTTGTCTGCGGAGAGGAATGAGATCCATATCTTCCATTTGGCATTGCTCATGTCGTCACTAATCAGAAGCAGATGAACAGACGGGCTTGTGTGGGGCTGGAGTTCAGGTGGGGATTTACACTAGAGCTGTGGCTCAGGAACATAGTTTATGTAGAGAGAGGAGAGAGAGAGGGAGAGAGAGGAGAGAGAGAGGAGAGAGAAGAGAGAGAGAGAGAGAGAGAGAGAGAGAGAGAGAGAGAGAGAGAGAGAGAGAGAGAGAGAGAGAGAGAGAGAGAGAGAGAGAGAGAGAGAGAGAGAGAGAGAGAGAGAGAGAGAGAGAGAGAGAGAGAGAGAGAGAGAGAGAGAGAGAGAGAGAGAGAGAGAGAGAGAGAGAGAGAGAGAGAGAGAGAGAGAGGGGGGGGGGGAGAGAGTTTATGTAGAGATCAGAACATGATGTTGAGCATGCATTCAACTCTAAAGACCACAGTTAAACTTGAGTGAATCATAAGGTTGTATACCCACAGATGTGGGGACGATGACTTGGAGACTGATGTATGATGAAATGTGAAGAAATTAATTCTTAATGTGTGAATTGTGAAAATGTAGATTCTCAGTATGTAATAATGTGCCAGATAAGAAAACATGTACTGTTTTATATACCTGTGTAACTTCCTCGTGGTTTGTGTGTCTGTGTTGGTGTGAGTGTGCATGCGTCCCTGTACAGTTGTACACGTACAGTTGAAGTCGGAAGTTTACATACACTTATGATAGTCATTAAAAGCTTGATTTTCAACCACTCCACACATTTCTTGTTAACAAAATATAGTTTTGGCAAGTCGGTTAGGACATCTACTTTGTGCATGACACAAGTAATTTGTTCAACAATTGTTTACAAACAGATTATTTCACTTACAATTCACTGAATCACAATTCCAGTGGGTCAGAAATGTACATGCACTAAGTTGACTGGGCCTATAAACAGCTTGGAAAATCCCAGAAAATTATATAATGGCTTTAGAAACATTATTTGAGTCAATTGGAGGTGTACCTGTGGATGTATTTCAAGACCTACCTTCAAACTCAGTGCCTCTTTGCTTGACATCATGAGAAAATCAAAATAAATCAGCCAAGACTCTGAGAAAAAAATTGTAGACCTCCACAAGTCTGGTTCATCCTTGGAAGCAATTCCCAAATGCCTGAAGGTACCGCGTTCATCTGTACAAACAATAGTACGCAAGTATAAACACCATGGGACCGCGCAGCCTTCATATCTGTTATGCAGATGAATGAGGACCCAAAAGCGACTTGGCGAAAGTCTTTAATCCAGAGTCTTTCATCCAGTAAAGTAACTTTACAATCAAAAGGCATAATTCTACTCGTAATGACGAGAACAGACTGGAGACTTGATCAAGAACTGCAGGTTGCCTCGGGAAGGCACTTGAACGTAGCAGACTCAGACACCTGCTCACCACGCAGCATCTGAGGGAAACACGACACGACAGGGCGATACATAGACACAGCACGGTGAACAATAGACAATGATCCGACAGGACAGGAACGGAAAACAAGGGAAGAAATAGGGACTCTAATCAGGGGAAAAGATAAGGAACAGGTGTGGGAAGACTAAATGATAGATTAGGGGAATAGGAACAGCTGGGAGCAGGAACGGAACGATAGAGAGAAGAGAGAGAGGAAGGGAGAGAGAAAAAGGGGAACGAACCTAAAAAGACCAGCAGGGGGAAAACGAACAGAGGGAAAAGCAAAATGACAAGACAAAATAAGACAAAACATGACAGTACCCCCCCACTCACCGAGCGCCTCCTGGCGCTCTCGAGGAGGAACACTGGCGGCAACGGAGGAAATCATAGATCAAACGGTCCAGCACGTCCCGAGAAAGAACCCAACTCCTCTCCTCAGGACCGTAACGAAAAACGATAAAAAGGGAAACTAGGGTACTACTCTAAAAAAAAATGAGACACGGGTAGAGAACTGAAAGCTTTAGAGCAAACAGGACCAAACAGGCCAGGAGAGTAACAACTAGGGACAGACTGAGACACAGCAAGGGCAGGAACAAGAACAGGAGAGATGCGATGGCAGGGAACAGACTGAGACCCAGCAAGAACAGGAGCAGAAGCAGAAAAAAAATTACCAGACTTCTTCTGTGCGCAGTCCGAACACGCAGCCACGAAACGGCGCGTGTCACGCTCCTGAGTAGGCCACCAAAACCGCTGGCGAATAGAAGCAAGCGTACCCCGAACGCCGGGATGGCCAGCTAACTTGGCAGAGTGAGCCCACTGAAGAACAGCCAGACGAGTAGAAACAGGAACGAAAAGAAGGTACTACTAGGACAAGCGCGCGGCGACGCAGTGTGCGTGAGTGCTTGCTTAACCTGTCTCTCAATTCCCCAGACCGTCAACCCGACAACACGCCCAACAGGAAGGATCCCTCGGGATCGGTAGAAGCCACAGAAGAACTAAAGAGACGGGATAAAGCATGAGGCTTGGTGTTCTTAGTACCCGGGCAATAAGAAATAACGAACTCGAAACGAGCGAAAAACAACGCCCAACGAGCATGACGCGCATTCAGTCGTTTGGCATAACGGATGTACTCAAGGTTCCTTTGGTCAGTCCAAACGACAAAAGGAACGGTCGCCCCTCCAACCACTGTCGCCATTTGCCTAGGGCTAAACGGATGGCGAGCAGTTCGCGGTTAGCCACATCATAGTTACGTTCCGACGGTGACAGGCGATGAGAAAAATACGCACAAGGGTGGACCCCATCGTCAGTATCGGAGCGCTGGGACAGAATGGCTCCCACGCCCACCCCCGACGCGTCAACCTCAACAATAAACTGTTTAGTGACGTCAGGTGCAACAAGGATAGGAGCGGATGCAAAACGCTTCTTAAAGAGATCAGAACAACAATCATACGACCGGTGAGGAGGAAGGGAGTTGGTTCTGGACCGACTGAAGACCGTGCGCAGACCATGATATTCCTCCGGCACTCCTGTCAAATCACCAGGTTCCTCCTGAGAAGAGGGGACAGAACAAACAGGAGAAATAGCAGACATTAAACACTTCACATGACAAGAAACGTTCCAGGAAAGGATAGAATTACTAGACCAATCAAAAGAAGGATTATGACACACTAGCCAGGGATGACCCAAAACAACAGGTGTAAAAGGTGAACAAAAAATCAAAAAAGAAATGGTCTCACTATGGTTACCAGATACAGTGAGGGTTAAAGGTAGTGTTTCACATAATATACTGGGGAGAGGACTACCATCCAAGGCAAACATGACCGTGGGCTCCCTAACTGTCTGAGAGGAATGTCATGTTCCCGCGCCCAGGCTTCGTCCATAAAACAGCCCTCTGCCCCAGAGTCTATTAATGCACTGCAGGAAGCTGCCGATCCGGTCCAGCGTAGATGGACCGGTAAAGTAGTACATGTACTTGACGGAGAGGACCGTCTAGTAGCGCTTATCAGTCGCCCTCCGCTTACTGATGAGCTCTGGCCTTTAACTGGACATGAAATGACAAAATGACCAGCGGAACCGCAATAGAGACAGAGGCGGTTGGTGATTCTCCGTTCCCTCTCCTTAGTCGAGATGCGAATACCCCCAGCTGCATGGGCTCAACACCTGAGTCAGTGGGGAAAGACGGTAGTGTCGGAGAGAGGGGAGACACAGTTAACGCGAGCTCTCTTCTATGAGCTCGGTGACGAAGATCTACCCGTCGTTCAATGCGAATAGCGAGTTCAATCAAAGAATCCACGCTGGATGGAACCTCCCGAGAGAGAATCTCATCCTTAACCTTAGCGTGGAGTCCCTCCAGAAAACGAGCGAGCAACGCCTGCTCGTTCCAGTTACTGGAGGCAGCAAGAGTGCGAAACTCTATAGAGTAATCCGTTATGGATCGATTACCTTGACATAGGGAAGACAGGGACCAGGAAGCTTCTTTCCCAAAAACTGAGCGATCAAAAACCCTTATCATCTCCTCTTTAAAGTTCAGATAATTGTTAGTACACTCAGCGCTTGCCTCCCAGATAGCTGTGCCCCACTGCCGAGCCCGACCAGTAAGGAGTGATATGACGTAGGCAATCCGAGCTCTCTCTCTTGAGTATGTGTTGGGTTGGAGAGAGAACACGATATCACACTGGGTGAGAAAGGAGCGGCACTCAGTGGGCTGCCCAGAATAACATGGTGGGTTATTAACCCTAGGTTCCGGAGGCTCGGAAGAACCGGAAGTAGCTGGTGACACGAGACGAAGACTCTGATACTGTCCTGAGAGGTCGGAGACCTGAGCGGCCAGGGTCTCAACGGCATGCCGAGCAGCAGACAATTCCTGCTCGTGTCTGCCGAGCATCGCTCCCTGGAACTCGAGAGTAGAGTAGAGAGAATCCATAGTCGCTGGGTCCATTCTTGGTCGGATCCTTCTGTTATGCAGATGAATGAGGACCCAAAAGCGACTTGGCGAAAACAGAGTCTTTAATCCAGTAAAGTAACTTTACAATCAAAAGGCATAATTCTACTCGTAATGACGAGAACAGACTGGAGACTTGATCAAGAACTGCAGGTTGCCTCGGGAAGGCACTTGAACGTAGCAGACTCAGACACCTGCTCACCACGCAGCATCTGAGGGAAACACGACACGACAGGGCGATACATAGACACAGCACGGTGAACAATAGACAATGATCCGACAGGACAGGAATGGAAAACAAGGGAAGAAATAGGGACTCTAATCAGGGGAAAAGATAAGGAACAGGTGTGGGAAGACTAAATGATAGATTAGGGGAATAGGAACAGCTGGGAGCAGGAACGGAACGATAGAGAGAAGAGGAACCTAAAAAGACCAGCAGGGGGAAAACGAACAGAGGGAAAAGCAAAATGACAAGACAAAATAAGACAAAACATGACAATATCGCTCAGGAAGGAGATGCGTTCTGTCTCCTACAGGTGAACGTACTTTGGTGAGAAAAGTGCAAATCCATCCCAGAACTACAGCAAAGGATCTTGTGAAGATGCTGGAGGAAACAGGTCCAAAAGTATCTATATCCACAGTAAAATGAGTCCTATATCGGCATAACCTGAAAGGCCGCTCAGCAAGGAAGAAGCCACTGCTCCAATTCTGCCATAAAAAAGCCAGACTACGGTTTGCAACTGCACATGGGGACAAAGATTGTACTTTTTGGAGAAATGTCCTCTGGTCTATGAAACAAAAATATATCTGTTTGGCCATAATGACCATTGTTATGTTTGAAGGAAAAAGGGGAGGCTTGCAAGCCGAAGAACACCATCCCAACTGTGAAGCACGGGGGTGGCAGCATCATGTTGTGGGGGTGCTTGCTGCAGGAGGGTCTGGTACAGTTCACACTATAGATGGCTTCATGAGGAAGGAAATTAAATTAAATTAAATTAAATGTCAGGAATTGTGAATACCTGAGGTTAAATGTATTTGGCTAAGGTGTATGTAAACTTACGACTTCAACTGTATATGTGTTATTGGGGCTTGCGTGTGTGTCTCCAGTACTGATAGGGGCCCATGAGAGAGAGGGTTAGGCCTCTGGCACCTGGATCCACACAGGGATGTTCTCTCACACTGGGGGATCTGGTGTCATCCAACACAAACAGACACAGCTGAACTGCAGCACTGACAGACTAGAAGCATTACATCAATGCAACTGAACCCTCGGCAGGTTTCCATTGACCCAGGTTTATTCGACAAAAGTTGTGTCAAAACAAAATATTTGCGGCATGTGTAATGGAACGGCAGACACGGGAGACATTTTCTAAAGATCGACAAGATTTTTATCTGTTCAACAGGAGTGGAATTTTATTTTTTTCAAACATTCTTTATTGCAACAAATGATGATGGAAACTGTGTTTTTTGCATAAATGATGATTGCAGAATACGTTTGAATATACCTGGGGCACGTGATGTCATCTAGTAACTAAAAAGCGCCACTCCACATTTAATTCTAAATGCCTACTGCTTGCAAAATCAATTTTTTTACTATAAAAATAATGTTTCTTTGCAAGACAAGGATTGTCCTGACTTTGAAGAATGCCTGAATTGCTTCGCCTTGCTTTCTGGTTGGCTGGCAAGTTTCACCATCCAATTATTTGAGCTCTACAGGAGTCCAAGTTTCACCATGGCATGGGCCGTGGCAATACGTTGGCACATTATCAGAATATGGCTAATATTAGTCAATTGCTGCATTCCCCCTATGAGGACTGCCTGAGGCATGAAACACATAGGTGGGACGGCATACTGGCTCAACTGTCACCAATTTATTCATGCACAATTTGCCTAAATGGATAATAGAAACCCTTCAACCACTACATTCTTATTCGACACTGTAGGTTTTTGCGTGTGACGTCATTATGTCCGGCTGTTTTTATCAACACAAGATAGTTACATGGAAACGCAGCCTAGTGGGCAATTGTCGCATCTATCTTCTATGCCAACTTTCTAAATGTCGGGGGAAAAAATTGACAAGTTTATGGAAACCTAGTTAATGTCTGCCACAGGAAGGGTGACACTCACATGGCCGAGAAGAGGAACAGTCATATACAGAGGTACAGTCATATACAGAGGAACAGTCATATACAGAGGAACAGTCACATACAGAGGAACAGTCACATACAGAGGAACAGTCATATACAGAGGAACAGTCATATACAGAGGAACAGTCACATACAGAGGAACAGTCACATACAGAGGAACAGTCATATACAGAGGAACAGTCACATACAGAGGAACAGTCACATACAGAGGAACAGTCATATACAGAGGAACAGTCACATACAGAGGAACAGTCACATGCAGAGGAACAGTCACATACAGAGGAACAGTCACATACAGAGGAACAGTCACATACAGAGAAACAGTCATATACAGAGGAACAGTCACATACAGAGGAACAGTCACATACAGAGGAACAGTCATATACAGAGGAACAGTCACATACAGAGGAACAGTCACATACAGAGGAACAGTCATATACAGAGGAACAGTCACATACAGAGGAACAGTCACATGCAGAGGAACAGTCACATACAGAGGAACAGTCACATACAGAGGAACAGTCACATACAGAGGAACAGTCATATACAGAGGAACAGTCACATACAGAGGAACAGTCACATACAGAGGAACAGTCATATACAGAGGAACAGTCACATACAGAGGAACAGTCACATACAGAGGAACAGTCACATACAGAGGAACAGTCACATACAGAGGAACAGTCATATACAGAGGAACAGTCACATACAGAGGAACAGTCACATACAGAGGAACAGTCATATACAGAGGAACAGTCACATACAGAGGAACAGTCACATACAGAGGAACAGTCACATACAGAGGAACAGTCACATACAGAGGAACAGTCACATACAGAGGAACAGTCACATACAGAGGAACAGTCATATACAGAGGAACAGTCATATACAGAGGAACAGTCACATACAGAGGAACAGTCATATACAGAGGAACAGTCATATACAGAGGAACAGTCATATACAGAGGAACAGTCATATACAGAGGAACAGTCACATACAGAGGAACAGTCACATACAGAGGAACAGTCATATACAGAGGAACAGTCATATACAGAGGAACAGTCACATACAGAGGAACAGTCATATACAGAGGAACAGTCATATACAGAGGAACAGTCACATACAGAGGAACAGTCATATACAGAGGAACAGTCACATACAGAGGAACAGTCACATACAGAGGAACAGTCACATACAGAGGAACAGTCATATACAGAGGAACAGTCACATACAGAGGAACAGTCACATGCAGAGGAACAGTCACATACAGAGGAACAGTCATATACAGAGGAACAGTCACATACAGAGCCTTCGGAAAGTATTCAGAACCCTGGACTTTTTTCAGATTTTGTTACATTACAGCTTTATTCTAAACTTGATTAAATAAATACAAATCCTCAGCAATCTACACACAATACCCCATAATGACAAAAGGATTATAATAATATAAAACAGAAATACCTTATTTGCATAAGAATTCAGACCCATTGCTGTGAGACTCTGTGCATCCTGTTTCCATTGATCATCCTTGAGATGTTTCTACAACTTGATTGGAGTCCACCTGTGGTAAATTAAATTGATTGGACAGGTCCACCTGTTGACAGTGTATGCCAGAGCAAAAAAAAAACAAGCCATGAGGTCAGAGGAATTGTCTGTAGAGCTCCAAGACAGGATAGCAGGGGCACAGATCTGGGGAAGGTTCCCAAAACATGTCTGCAGTATTTAAGGTCCCCAAGAACACAGTGTCCTCCATCATTCTTAAATGGAAGAAGTTTGGAACCACCATGACTATTCCTAGAGATGGCTGCCCGGCCAAACTGAGCAATCAGGGGAGAAGGGCCTTGATCAAGGAGGTGACCAAAAACCCGATGGTCACTCTGACAGAACTCCAGAGTTCCTCTGTGGAGATGGGGGAGACTTCCAGAAAGACAATAATCTCTGTAGCCCTCCTCCAATCAGGCCTTTCTGGTAGTGGCCAGACAGAAGCCAGTCCTCAGTAAAAGGCACATGACAGCCTGCTTGGAGTTTGCCAAAAGGCAGACCAGGAGAAACCAAGATGGAACTATTTGGCCTGAATGCCAAGCATCACGTCTTCAGGAAACCTGGCACCATTCCTAAGGTGAAGCATGGTGGTGGCAGCATCATGCTGTGGGAATATTTTTCAGCGGCAAGGACTGGGAGACTAGTCAGTATCGAGACAAGGATGAACAGAGCAAAGTAAAGATAGATCATTGATCTCCAGACTGCTCAGGATCTCATACTGGGGCGGAGGTTCACTTTCAAACAGAACAACAACCATAAGCACACAGCCAAGACAATGCAGGAGGGGCTTCGGGACAAGACTGTGAATGTCCTTGAATGGACTTGAACCTGATCAAACATCTCTGGAGAGACCATCCAACCTGACAGAGCATGAGAGGATCTGCATGCACTCTGCTCATGGTGACTCTGAGTCTGAGTATCCATAGCAACGGCTCCACTTGTGCTGCTCTGCTCAATGAAGAGACATGAGAGAAGTTAGCTGTTAGCTACTTATCATTATTCTAATCTCCAACAAAACTCAAGGAACATGATTATTTTTTGTGAAATAATCTCTGTGTGCTCCAAAACACATTAAGGGATGGTTTCCTGGACACAGATTAAGCATAGTCCTGGACTAAAAAACACTTTCAATTGAGATTCTCCATTGGAAACCGACCAACCAAGACTAAAAAACATCAATATGATTGTATTAAATGAATTAAATGAATGGGTTGTATTGGACAGGTAAAGGTGATGCCCGGCTACAGTTCAGTGTCTTTGAGGAATGAAGGTGATACATGACATCAAGGCATCAGTTGACTTTGACTTCAGTGACTTGTCTTGACAATGGTGGAGCCAGATGACTTGGAATGAATGGTAATTGTGAAGTACGAAGGACAGTAATAATAGCAAAGCAGTTTATAGGCAGCTACAGTAGCAGGCCAGCATGCTGTAGTAGGTAACTGTCACACCCTGATCTGTTTAACCTGTCTTTGTGATTGTCTCCACCCCCCTCCAGGCATTGCCCATCTTCCCCATTATCCCCTGTGTATTCATACTGGTATTCTCTGTTTGTCTGTTGCCAGTTCGTCTTGTTAGTCAAGTCAACCAGCGGTTTTGTATTTGATATTTTTTACCTTTATTTAACTAGGCAAGTCATTTAAGAACAAATTATTATTTTCAATGACGGCCTAGGCACAGTGGGTTAACTGCCTGTTCAGGGGCAGAACGACAGATTTGTACCTTGTCAGCTCGGGGATTTGAACTTGCAACCTTTCGGTTACTAGTCAGCTCCTGCTTGTCCCCAGTGTGTATGCACACATGACTGTAAGTCGCTTTGGATAAAAGCATCTGCTAAATGGCATGGCATAAATCTTATCTCATTCTCCTGGTTTTGACCCTTGCCTGTCCTGACTCTGAGCCCGCCCACCTGACCACTCTGCCTGCCCTCGACCCTGAGCCTGCCTGCCGTCCTGTACCTCTGCCCCTGTTGCTGTAATACATATAGTTACTTTGACACGGTCTGCATCTGTGTCTTACCTTATCCTGATAGTAACCGGTAGGCTACCAGGATGATAGCGGGCTAGGCTAGCTCTTGGGAAAAGAATACCATACAGCCATATACTATAGAGTCTGCCCTACAGTGGGGTGTAATGATCTTCGTCTGTTGTTTGTAGAGAGTCAGACCGAAATGTAGGTTACTCATGACTTTTAATGAAGAAAATAGCGGTACATGAAATAACTGAAAATACGAAAACAACAAACGAGAGAAACTAATTACAGCCTATCTGGTGACTAACACAAAGACAGGTACAATCACCCACGAAATACAACGCGCACTCAAGCTACCTAAATACGGTTCCCAATCCGAGACAACTAGAATCAGCTGACTCCAATTAGGAATCGCCTCAGGCAGCCAAGCCTAACTAGACACACCCCTACAAATACACACTCCCAATTAATACAAACCTCAATACGAAATACAACATATAAACCCATGTCACACCCTGGCCTACCCAAACATATAACAAAAACACAAGATACAATGACCAAGGCGTGACAGAACCCCCCCCTAAGGTGCGGACTCCGGGACGCACCTCAAGAGCATAGGGAGGGTCCGGGTGGGCGTCTGTCCATGGTGGCGGTTCTGGCTCGGGACGTGGACCCCACTCCATAAATGTCCTAGTTCCTCCCCTTCGCGTCCTAGGATAATCCACCTTCTCCGCCGACCATGGCCTAATAGTCCTCACCCTGATCCCCACATAACTGAGGGGCAGCTTGGGACCGAGGGGCAGCTCGGGACAGAGGGGCAGCTCGGGACAGAGGGGCAGCTCGGGACAGAGGGGCAGCTCGGGACAGAGGGGCAGCCCTGGACAGAGGGGCAGCCCTGGACTGAAGCAGCCCGGTACTGAGGGGAAGCCCGGTACTGAGGGGAAGCCCGGTACTGAGAGGAAGCCCGGTACTGAGAGGATGCTCAGTACTGAGAGGATGCTCAGTAGTGAGAGGAAGCTCTGTACTGAGAGGGAGCCCAGTACTGAGAGGAAGCCCAGTACTGAGAGGAAGCTCAGTACTGAGAGGAAGCTCAGTACTGAGAGGAAGCTCAGTACTGAGAGGAAGCTCGGTACTGAGAGGAAGCTCGGTACTGAGAGGGAGCCCAGTACAGAGAGGGAGCCTAGTACTGAGAGGGAGCCTAGTACTGAGAGGAAGCTCAGTACTGAGAGGAAGCTCAGGCAGGTAGTAGGCTCCGGTAAATCCTGGCTGGCTGGTGGACCTGGATGATTAAGGTTGTCTGGCCGATCTAGAAGATCTTGGCAGACTGGCACTTCTGGCGGATCCTGGCAGACTGGCACTTCTGGTGGATCCTGGCAGACTAGTGACGCTGGGCCGACTGGCGGCGCTGGGCAGACAGGAGACTCCGGCAGCGCAGGAGAGGAGAAAGGCTCTGGCTGCGCTGAACAGGCGGGAGACTCCAACAGTGCAGGAGAGGAGAAAGGCTCTGGCTGCGCTGAACAGGCGATGCGCACTGGACGCGCTGGGCCGACTGGGAGCACTGGTGGCGCTGGACAGACAGGAGACTCCGGCAGCGCAAGAGAGGAGAAAGGCTCTGGCTGCGCTAAACAGGCGGGAGACTCCAACAGCGCAGGAGAGGAGAACAGCTCTGGCTGCGCTAAACAGGTGAGGCGCACTGGAGGCCTGGTGCGTGGTGCTGGAACTGGTGGTACTGGCGCGAGGACACGCACAGGAAGCCTGGTGCGGGGAGCTGCTACCGGAGGACTGGTGTGTAGAGGTGGCTCTGGATAGACCGGACCGTGCAGGCGCACTGGAGCTCTTGAGCACCGAGCCTGCCCAAGCTTACCTGGCTCGATGCCCACTCTAGCCCGGCCAATAGGAAGGGCTGGTATGAGTCGCAGCTGGCTCTGCACCCGCACTGGAAACACCGTGCGCTCCATAGCATAACACGGTGCCTGCCCGGTCTCTCTAGCCCAACGGTGAGCACAGGGAGTATGCACAGGTTTCCTACCTGGCATAACTATTCTCCCTTTTAGCCCCCCCCAATACATTTTTTGGGGTGACTTTCCGGTTTCCAACCGCGTCGCAGTGCTGCCTCCTCATACTAGCGCCTCTCCGCTTTAGCTACTTCTATTTCCTCCTTGGGACGGCGATATTCTCCCGGCTGCGCCCAGGGTCCTTTTCCGTCTAATATCATCTCCCAAGACCAGAAGTCCTCATATTGCTGCTCCTCACAATTAACAGGGAGAGTAGCCTCAGGTCTGACTCCTGACTCTGCCACTCTCTCTCTGCGCTTACCCCGTTACCTACGGTTTTCGCTCTGTATAGCCGTGCTTTCCTTTTCGATTCCATCCGTGTATAGCCCTCTTCGCATTGCTGTAGGGAATCCCAGGCGGGCTCCTGCACTCGCTCTGGTTCGGCCGCCCACCTGTCGATTTCCTCCCACGTAGTATACTCCTTGATTCTGTTGTCCATAACCTCCTCCTTTAGGTCCTGCCAGTTCACACGCTGCTCGGTCTGTGAATGGTGGGTGATTCTGTAATGATCTTCATCTGTTGTTTGTAGAGAGTCAGACCGAAATGCAGCGTGTAGGTTACTCATGACTTTTAATGAAGAAAATAGCGGTACATGAAATAACTGAAAATACGAAAACAACAAACGAGAGAAACTAATTACAGCCTATCTGGTGACTAACACAAAGACAGGTACAATCACCCACGAAATACAACGCGCACTCAAGCTACCTAAATACGGTTCCCAATCCGAGACAACTAGAATCAGCTCCAATTAGGAATCGCCTCAGGCAGCCAAGCCTAACTAGACACACCCCTACAAATACACACTCCCAATTAATACAAACCTCAATACGAAATACAACATATAAACCCATGTCACACCCTGGCCTACCCAAACATATAACAAAAACACAAGATACAATGACCAAGGCGTGACATGGGGCAAATGTGTACAGTTGATCCAGACCCTCTGCCCAACCGCGTCTGTGTCCAATCACCGCGTGCAATACAGTTTTGGAAACCTCAGAAACTCGACTTTCATACCACCCCAAAATCATTTTACAAATACAGAAGATACACTTACTGAAAAATAACAATAAAATAAATATGTACAAAAACTATGATTGAAATGTGACATGTGCTCTTCAATAGCCAGCGCCAGTTAGCAACCATGGCTACTGGCAGTTGCTAACAGAATGTCACATTTGGGTACAAAAACTCTCCTCTTGTGTGGATGTGAAAAGCAATATTTGACTTATTTTGTTATTGATATTGCAGAGTTGTTGATTAGAGAAGTTTGGAGTTAGCCTTTTGGAGTGCTGTTCCTCAAGATTTTGATGGGAAGGTCCCCAAGATGGAGATGCGGTGCCCTCACACTTGCCTGTTTTAAAGTCCCAGACCCAGGAAATACATAAAAATGATGAAGTATCAAACATAATGTTAAAAGGTTGGTCTGTCTGATGATCTCTCATTCAACTTCCTATTGTCTTATTTTATACAATCGTCTAGTTCTCTGGGTTTATATGGATAAGCAGAGACACTTCCATTGTCTTCCAAGAGTGGCTGAGTATCACTAATCGAATATATCGATTGGACAGAGCAAGGTAGAGACAGTCAGTGTTCTCTTTTTTTGATTGGTCCTGTCTGTCACAGCAGACATGGGTCGCATTCCACTGCTTAGACGTTGCATGCATCAACCAATGCTTGCACGCAACATCATTGACTGTGTCATCGATTGGCAGATTGCTATAACATATGATGTGATTAGCTGATAGGTCAAATATCTATCCAGGCGTTGTAAGATCTGCCATCGTTTAATCGTGGAACGCAACCAAGATCAAGCCAAGGCCTTATGTTGAAACTAGACAACCTAGACATGGTTTCTCTTCCAGTGGAACTGGGACTTTTTTCAAAGGCAACTTTGTGATGTTTCTCAAACCATGCCATCCCCA
Source organism: Oncorhynchus gorbuscha (assembly GCF_021184085.1). Taxonomy (NCBI): domain Eukaryota; kingdom Metazoa; phylum Chordata; class Actinopteri; order Salmoniformes; family Salmonidae; genus Oncorhynchus; species Oncorhynchus gorbuscha. Next base: position 21,014 of record NW_025746847.1, read on the forward strand.
AACTTCTCATGGCCACATTCATCATGTACAAAGGATGTCTGTTCGCTCCGGCCTCTCTCAGTATCCCTTTGTGAACTTAACCGACGGGTCCTCTGCACTGGAATGCCCCGTTCTCAGGACTAGGAGGTAAAAACACAAAAAAACACACTCGGACATAACAGAAAGTTAAAGGCACTGGATTTACCCACCAACAGTTAAGGAGTATAAGAAGAGCTGGAGGAGAGAAGAGCTGGAGAGAGAGAGAGAGAGAGAGAGAGAGAGAGAGAGAGAGAGAGAGAGAGAGAGAGAGAGAGAGAGAGAATGTTTGTGAGAAAGAGGGGAAGAAGGGCAATAGAGAGTCTCAGTGCTTCAGATGACCCCTTCACCAGTAACCAGACTGTTAGTAGGAGAGGGTGGATGAATGTAGCCCTTTGTGCTGTGGGCAGACTGTGGTCTTCAGTGTGTGAGAGCAGAGAGCTGTGCTGTAGCTCGTAGCCCCGGCGCAGGACCCTACAGATGTCTGGAGCTACTACGCCTCCACCGCTCAGCTCACCCCCCGGCCTCCACAGCCAGCAAGCAGCTGTTGTCAGCGAGAGGAGAGAGGGGGGAGGGAGGGGGACGAGAGAGAGAAGGGGAAAAAGAGAGAGAAAGATAGAGTGGTAGAGGGAAAGATAGAGACTGCTAGAAAGAGAGAAACGAGCTGTGCGGGTGAGAGAGAGAGAGAGAGAGAAGAGAGAGAGAGAGAGAGAGAAAGAGAGAGAGAGAGAGAGAGAGAGAGAGAGAGAGAGAGAGAGAGAGAGAGAGAGAGAGAGAGAGAGAGAGAGAGAGAGAGAGAGAGAGAGAGAGAGAGAGAGAGAGAGAGAGAGAGGGAGACTGGGATGGAGGGCTGGGGGGTGAATGGGCTGGAAACAAGAAAGAGCCTCTTTCACACATGCAATGGTATGTCCTTCTGGATCCACACACAATGTCCCCTTTGAGGACCCAGAAGAATAACATTTAGAGTTAAAGTTTTCTCATCCAGGGAACTTGGGTCTGTCCGTCTGCTAGCCGGCCCTTCTCTGGCCCTAATTAAGTTGTGTGTGTGGAGGGCCTGTGGGGTAAAGATGTTGTCAGTTCTCACAAAAAACTCCAACTGTCAGTGTTCATTCTGAGAACTGACATTTTCCTATTATGGATGCCATACAGGGGGTCTGGGGGTCTGCTGTAACATACTAACAACACCTGTAGAGCTGAAGGAACTGAGTCATACTGTAACATATTAACAGTACTTGCTGAGCTGGAGGAAATGATCCATACTGTAACATAACAACAGCACCTGTAGAACTGGAAAAACTGAGTCATCCCGTAACATATTAACTTCTTTGGGGTAGGGGGCGGTATTTTGACGTCCGGATGAAAAGCGTGCCCAAAGTAAACTGCCTGCTACTCAGGCTCAGAAGCTTGGAAATTCATATACTTGGTAGATTTGGATAGAAAACAGTCTAAAATGTCTAAATCTGTTAAAATAATGTCTGTGAGTATAAGATAACTGATATGCCAGGCGAAATGCCGAGGACAACCCCCCTCAAAAAAATCATCCTATCACTGATTTCAATGGCTGGCACTTTTATAATTGGGTGAAATCGTGCCCGATTGCAGTTCATAGGGCTTCCACTATATGCCAACAGTCTTTAGAAAGAGTTTCAGGCTGGGTTTTGGAAAAATGAGCCAGAAATTGTAGTTTTTCTAGGTGGCTACCATTTTGGCTGTAGTGTTTCCAAGCGTGTGAATGAGAGCGTGTTCTTTGGTATTTTTCTCCGGTAAAGACAATAGCGATTTTCCGTCTTAAATTCATTGTTTATCTGCGTATTAGGATACCTTGATTATAAACGTCGATTGACATGTTTGGGTAAGTTTATTGGTAACGTTTGGGATTAATGTATTTTGAAGCGCGCCAGCTAAACTGAGTTTTTATGGATATAAATAAGGAGTTTATCGAACAAAAGGACCATTTGTAATGTACCTAGGGCCTTTTGGAGTGCCAAAATAAGAAGATGTTCAAAGTTAAGGCATATATTATATCGCTATTTCTGACTTTCGTGTCCCAACCCCCTGGTTGAAAATGATTTGTTATGCATTTGTATGCTGGGTGCTGTCCTCAGATAATCACATGGTTTGCTTTCACCGTAAAATCTTTTTGAAATCTGACATGGCGGCTGGATTAACAACAAGTTAAGCTTTATTTTGATGTATTGCACTTGTGATTTCATGAAAGTTTAATATTTATAGTAATTTAATTTGAATTTGGCGCTCTGCAATTTCACCAGATGTTGGCCAGGTGGGACGGTAGCGTCCCATTGATCCGCAAGATGTTTTTAACAGCACCTGTAGAGCTGAAGGAACTGAGGCAAACCATAACATACTAACAGCATCCTGGAGAGCTGAAGGAACTTAGCCATGCTGTAACATGCTAACAACACCTGCAGAGCTGAAGGAACTGAGCTATACTGTAACATACTAACATCATCTGCAGAGCTGGAGGAACTGAGCCATACTGTAACATACTAACATCATCTGCAGAGCAGGAGGAACTGAGCCATACTGTAACATACTAACATCATCTGCAGAGCTGTAGGAACTGAGCCATACTGTAATATACTAACATCATCTGCAGAGCAGGAGGAACTGAGCCATACTGTGATATACTAACATCATCTGCAGAGCAGGAGGAACTGAGCCATACTGTAACATGCTAACAACACCTGCAGAGCTGAAGGAACTGAGCTATACTGTAACATACTAACATCATCTGCAGAGCTGGAGGAACTGAGCCATACTGTAACATACTAACATCATCTGCAGAGCAGGAGGAACTGAGCCATACTGTAACATACTAACATCATCTGCAGAGCTGTAGGAACTGAGCCATACTGTAATATACTAACATCATCTGCAGAGCAGGAGGAACTGAGCCATACAATATACTAACATCATCTGCAGAGCAGGAGGAACTGAGCCATACTGTAATATACTAACATCATCTGCAGAGCAGGAGGAACTGAGCCATACTGTAATATACTAACATCATCTGCAGAGCAGGAGGAACTGAGCCATACTGTAATATAACATCATCTGCACATCATCTGCAGAGCAGGAGGAACTGAGCCATACTGTAACATACTAACATCATCTGCAGAGCTGTAGGAACTGAGCCATGCTGTAACATGCTAACAACACCTGTAGAGCTGGAGGATCTGAGTGTGTGTTGCATTCTGTATCTTCCACAGGTCCAGACCAGGATTCCTCAACAGGGCACATCAAACTGCTTGTTGCATTACAGAATTCACCATCACAGAAATACCAGCCAGCTTTCTCACACACATGCATGCGCACACACACAAACACACGTACATGTTTGAGTGATGTTTCCACAGGGGCAGGTTGGGGAGAGTTTGATGAATAATATGCAGAGGGCCATCCAGGAAGAAACAGTTCTCCTTTTTTCATCATCTTGCCTTTGGTCCAATAAGAACAAGCAGTCTTTTTTCTGGCAGAGGGAGCGAGAAGGAAAACAATTTTCAGTGAGCTAAACAGTGCTAGAACGAGGAACAAGCCAGGCCTGTCGTATCCTTGGACTTTAACTGGGATTGATTACAGTAAAAGTTGGTTTTACTCACCTTACTCCTGGCAAAGTCTCTTATCCACCTGCTGTGGTGAAACTACACCAGGCCTCGCAAATGACACTCACACACACACACACCTACATGCACACTCTCACACACACACCTACACGCACACGTGCAAACACACACACACACACACACGCACACAGACATGCACACATTTGAGTCCAAATTTGAGATTGAAATCAGTGGAATTAGAGTTAAATAGCTAAGGACATGGAGAAAGTTCTGCCGTTTCATTGCAAATATGCAGACGGAGTCCAAAAAGAGAACACAGAAGGCTGTTGTATAAAACATCTTCAAACTAAGGAAAACCATGGCATCTGTGACAGAGAGGGACATGCATCCACCCAAGAGAGTCTAGCTAGCTACATTTTCAGCTATTTCTAATTTTGTCAGAATGTTGTTTTTATTTCAAATTAAAGTGTACTGTTTGCAAGCTATTAACTTTAGCTGGCTGGCTAGCTAGCTAACATTACGTGTATGATCTGTCTAGTAATATTATTCGTATCTCAGAGCCATTTGCATGGCTAGTTGTAGCCTAAAGTTAGCTAGCTAACATTAAACCTGGTTGGTTTGCTACCTGCAGATTCATGCAGGGTAGTAACATTATGAGTTGTTTAGCTAGCTAGCCACGTGTCTAAACAAAAGACTCCACTATGCAAGTAACTATTTCAATAGAATGTTTATGATGTCACTGCGACAACTATCGATAGACGTAGCTGGGAAATTCGCTCTGGCTATCTACTCCGATTTCAGAGCAGTCTCATCTTAGTGTGCCAGAGCTCAGAATAACTGATGAATTTATAAACGCTCAACACCCATTGAATATCGCTGGTGTCAGTAAACGTTAGCAAAAAAAGCTTTTTCCAGCAGCACAGTTGCAGTCATCAATGTTCTGTATAACATAAAAACAGCCTAACCAGCTCTGCTATGGGGAATAAAATGGTCAGAGAGAGCTGTTCTCTCATTTGTGTCTGGAAGTAGCTATCAAGCTAGCCAACGTTAGCCAGTTAGCTTGGGTGCTTGGCTGTTGTTGTTAGGGTCAGAACGCTTGGATCAACCCTACTCCTCAGCAAAATAGTCCAGAATGCTCTCTTAACGCTCCGAAAGCAAAACGCTTTGAATTTACAAACAGACAATCTGACAATGCGCTGAGTTTACGAACACCCAGAGCACACTCTGGCACTCCAGATGAAACTTACAAACACAACCGTAGTATAAGCCCAGCCCTTAGTCTTGAAATCATTGGTTGTTTACTACATACTGTAGCCTCAAGTGAATCCTTAAAGAGATGGGTGGGGCTAAATCTTAAGAGGGTGTGAACAATGCTGAATGGGTGTAGACAAAGATGAGCTCTCCAGTAGGTACCAAACCATTTAAGGGCCATTTTCTCAAAAGTGAGTTTACAAGTTTCACAACTTTCAAAGCAGAATAACTTTCTCATTGTAGTGTATGATATATCATTTTCTAGCTCTGAGTCTCTACTTTTATCCAATGTTAAAAACACATTTTCAAATTTTGCTACATAAGTCAGAGTCAAGCCGGTCTATCACATTTGACCAAGAAGGAGGGTGAAGGAGTGCTGCATCAGATGACCTGGCAATCACCTGACCTCAACCCTATTGAGATGGTTTGGGATGAGTTGGACCACAGAGTGAAGGAAAAACAGCCAACAAGTGCTCAGCATATGTGGGAACTCCTTCAAGACTGTTGGAAAAGCATTCCAGGTGAAGCTGGTTGAGAGAATGTCAAGAGTGTCCGAAGGTGTCATCAAAGGGTGGCTACTTTGAAGAATCTACAAAATAAATATATACCGATTTGCTTAACACTTTTTTTTTGGTTATTACATGATTCTATATGTTTTATTTCATACATTTGCTTTCGTCACTATTATTCTACAATGCAGAAAATAGTAAAAATAAAGAAAAAACCCTTGAATTAGTAGGTTTGTCCAAACTTTTGACTGGTACTGTATATGTAAGCTGAGCAAAAATATAATTGCAACATGCAACAATTTCAAAGGTTTTACTGAGTTACAGTTCGTAAATGGAAAGAAATTCATAAGGCCCTAATCTATGGATTTTACATGACTGGGCAGGCGTGCTGCCAATCAGAATGAGTTTTTCCCCACAAAATGGCTTTATTACAGACAGAAATACTCCTCAATGTATTTATATACATTAGAATACATTAGAATACATATATACATTAGAATACAAAAACATAGTCATGGTGAGCACCAATAAAACATCACAAATCATTGTGCTAAACTGGATTTGTCATATGAAGGTCAATAGGGATGTGCATTCTCTTTCTTTCTCTCTTTCTTTCTTTCTTTCAATGTTTTTTTGCATCTAGGGAAAGCACACTGGGTTCCATTGAGAAGGAGAATGACTCACTTCCTATGTATTGGATGTATTTGCGGAGTAAACCCAATCCACCTACACATTGTCAATCTAAGGAACAGATTAATGTAACCACATTAATCTGTAACCACCGGGGAGGTGTATGTGCATATTTGTAAACAACAGCTGGTGCATGAAATCTAAGGAAGTCTCTAGATTTTGCTCGCCTGAAGTAGAGTATATTGTGATAAATTGCAGGCCACACTACTTGCTTAGAGAGTTTTCAGCTATACTTTTCGTGGCTGCTTATTTACCACCACAGAAAGATGCTGGTACTAAGACCGCACTCAGTCAGCTGTATAAGGAAATAAGCAAACAGGAAACCACTCACCCAGAGGTGGCGCTCCTAGTGGCCGGAGACTTTAATGCAGGCCAACTTATATCAGTTCTAATTTCCATCAACACGCTAAATGTGCTACCAGAGGGAAAACAATTCTAGATCACCTTTACTCCACATACAGAGACGTGTACAAAGCTCTCCCTCGCCCTCCATTTGGTAAATCCGACCTCAACTCTAACATGTTCCAGTCTGTGATAGCAAAACAGTCCTGTAGTTTAGCATCTGCTTCATCTGACAACTTTTTTATAGACCAAGTCACTGGTGATTTATGCTTACAAGCAAAAATTAAAGCAGGAAGCACCAGTCACTAGGTCTATAAAAAAGTGGTCAGATGAAGCAGGTGCTAAACTACAGGATTATTTTGCTATTAGAGATTGGAACATGTTCCGGGTTCTTCCGATGGCATTGAGGAGTACACCACATCAGTCACTGGCTTTATCAATAAGTGCATTGAGGATGTCGTCCCCACAGTGACTGTACGTACATACCCCAACCAGAAGTCATGGATTACAGGCAACGTTCGCACTGAGCTAATGGGTAGAGCTGCTGCTTTCAAGGTGCGGGACTTTAACCTGGAAGCTTACAAGAAATCATGCTATGCCCTTGCGACGAACCATCAAACAGGCAAAGCGTCGATACAGGGCTAGGATTGAATCATACTACACCAGCTCTGATGCTCGTCTTATGTGGCAGGGCTTGCAAAATAATACCGACTACAAAGGGTAGCACAGCCGTGAGCTGCCCAGTGACACGAGCCTACCAGACAAGCTAAATCACTTCTATGCTAGCTTCGAGGCAAGCAACACTGAGGCATGCATGAGAGCATCAGCTGTTCCAGATACCTGTGTGATCACGCTCTCCGTAGCTGACGTGAGTAAGACCTTTAACCACTTGCTCCTACCTGGCACGCAGGCGTCCCATCTAGAGCTCTGGAAATGCAAATGCGCTACGCTAAATGCTAATAGTATTAGTTAAAACTCAAACGTTCATTAAAATACACATGCAGGGTATTGAATTAAAGCTACACTCGTTGTGAATCCAGGCAACAAGTCAGATTTTTAAAATGCTTTTCGGCGAAAGCATGAGAAGCTATTATCTGATAGCATGTAACACCACAAAAGACCCGCAGGGGACGTAAACAAAATAATTAGCATATTCGGCGCTACACAAACCGCACAATAAAATATAAAACATTCATTACCTTTGACCATCTTCTTTGTTGGCACTCCTAGATGTCCCATAATCACTAATGGGTCTTTTTTTCGATTAAATCGGTCCATATATAGCCTAGATATCGTTCTATGTAGACTGTGTGATAAACGAAAAAAAATTGTGTTTCATAACGTAACGTCATTTTTTTAAATTAAAAAAGTCGACTATAAACTTTCACAAAACACTTCGAAATACTTTTGTAATGCAACTTTAGGTATTAGTACACGTTAATAAGCGATAAAATTTATCAGGAGGCGATATAAATTCTATAGGTGTCGTCTGGAAAAAAACATGGCCGGAGAGAGCTCGACCAAAACATCCGGTCGGAGACCGGAGGGAATCGATTCCCTTGAACCGGTTAGACCAAGAATCAAAGCTTAATCAAATGACAAGACTCTAGACAACGTGTGGTAGCTGTAGGCGCTGAAACCTCGGTCTCATGTAATTCGGTTCACTTTGAACAATTCCTGGAAGTAAGCGCAAGGATATTTATTTCCATTTTCAGTGATCAGGTTTTCCTGCGCTATTTGATGAAACTCACGCTCTGGTATAGTCACAGCCGTGATTTAACCAGTTTTCTAAACGTCTGAGTGTTTTCTATCCACACATACTAATCATATGCATATACTATATTCCTGGCATTAGTAGCAGGGCGCTGAAATGTTGCGCGATTTTTAACAGAATGTTCGAAAAATCATCATTATCCCAGAAACCCTAGACTTACTGCAATTTGCATACCGCCCAAACAGATCCACAGATGATGCAATCTCTATTGCACTCCACACTGCCTTTTCCCACCTGGACAAAAGGAACACTCATGTGAAAATTCTATTCATTGACTACAGCGCAGCGTTCAACGCTATAGTACCCTCAAAACTCATCACTAAGCTAAGGATCCTGGGACTAAACACCTCCCTCTGCAACTGGATCCTGGACTTCCTGACGGGCTGCCCCCAGGTGGCGAGGGTGGGTAGCAACACATCTGCCACGCTGATCCTCAACACTGGAACTCCCCAGGGGTGCGTGCTCAGTCCCCTCCTGTATTCCCTGTTCACCCACGACTGCATGGTCGGGCATAACTCCAACAAAAACGACACAGCCTATAGGGAGGAAGTCAGAGACCTTTTTTACTTAACTAGGCAAGTCAGTTTAGAAAAAATATTATTTTCAATGACAGCCTAGTAACAGTGGGTTAACTGCCTGTTCATGGGCTGAACGACAGATTAGTACCTTGGCAGCTCGGGGATTTGAACTTGCAACCTATCATTTACTAGTCCAACACTCTAACCTGGCTGGGTGGTGCCAGAATAACAACCTATCCCTCAACATAACCAAGATTAAGAAGATTATTGTGGACTACAGGAAAAGGAGGACCGGGCTCGCCCCCAAGATTTAGATGCACTATTGTAAAGTGGCTGTTCCACTGGATGTCATAAGGTGAATGCACCAATTTGTAAGTCGCTCTGGATAAGAGCGTCTGCTAAATGACTTAAATGTAAATGTAAGCATTACCGGAGGGCCAAGTCTAGGACAAAAAGGCTTCTCAACAGTTTTTACCCCCAAGCCATAAGACTCCTGAACAGGTAATCAAATGGCTACTCAGACTATTTGCACTGTGTGCCCCCCCGACCCCTCTTTTTACGCTGCTACTACTCTCTGTTTATTATATATGCATAGTCACTTTAACTATACATTCATGTGCATACTACCTCAATTGGGCGACCAACCAGTGCTCCCACACATTGGCTAACCGGGGTATCTGCATTGTGTCCCACCCACCACCCGCCAACCCTTTTACATTACTGCTACTCTCTGTTCATCATATATGCATTGTCACGTTAACCATATCTAAATGTGCATACTACCTCAATCAGCCTCGCTACTGTATATAGCCTGTCTTTTAACTGTTGTTTTCTTTCTTTACTTACCTATTGTTCACCTAATACGTTTTTGCACTATTGGTTAGAGCCTGTAAGTAAGCATTTCACTGTAAGGTCGAGACCTGTTGTATTCAGCGCACATGTCAAATAAACTTTGATTTGATTTGATCTACAGTGAAGACAAAACCCCACTACATTAGTAATCTATAGTGAAGACAAAACCACGCAACATTAGTAATATATAGTGAAGACAAAACCCCACTACATTAGTAATACTGAGATGGCCGCCTCGCTTCGCGTTCCTAGGAAACTATGCAGTTTTTTGTTTTTTTACGTGTTATTTCTTACATTAGTACCCCAGGTCATCTTAGGTTTCATTACATACAGTCGAGAAGAACTACTGAATATAAGATCAGCGTCAACTCACCATCAGTACGACCAAGAATATGTTTTCTGCGACGCGGATCCTGTGTTCTGCCTTACAAACAGGACAACGGAATGGATCGCATTCAGCGACCCAAGGAAACGACTCCGAAAAAGAGGGAAACGAGGCGGTGTTCTGGTCAGACTCCGAAAAAGGGCACATCGCGCACCACTCCCCAGCATTCTTCTTGCCAATGTCCAGTCTCTTGACAACAAGGTTGACGAAATCCGAGCAAGGGTGGCATTCCAGAGGGACATCAGAGACTGCAACGTTCTCTGCTTCACGGAAACATGGCTTACTGGGAAGACGCTATCCGATGCGATGCAGCCAACGGGTTTCTCCACGCATCGCGCCGACAGAAACAAACATCTCTCTGGTAAGAAGAGTGGCGGGGGCGTATGCCTCATGACTAACGGGACATGGTGTGATGAAGAAAACATACAGGAACTCAAATCCTTCTGTTCACCTGATTTAGAATTCCTCACAATCAAATGTAGACCGCATTATCTTCCAAGAGAATTCTCTTCGATTATAATCACAGCCGTATATATCCCCCCCCAAGCAGACACATCGATGGCTCTGAACGAACTTTATTTAACTCTTTGCAAACTGGAAACCATTTATCCGGAGGCTGCATTCATTGTAGCTGGGGATTTTAACAAAGCTAATCTGAAAACAAGACTCCCTAAATTTTATCAGCATATCGATTGCGCAACCAGGGGTGGTAAAACCTTGGATCATTGTTACTCTAACTTCCGCGACACATATAAGGCCCTGCCCTGCCCCCCTTTCGGAAAAGCTGACCACGACTCCATTTTGCTGATCCCTGCCTACAGGCAGAAGCTAAAACAAGAGGCTCCCACGCTGAAGTCTGTCCAACGCTGGTCAGACCAAGCTGACTCTACACTCCAAGACTGCTTCCATCACGTGGACTGGGACATGTTTCGTATTGCGTCAGATGAAAATATTGACGAATACGCTGATTCGGTGTGCGAGTTCATGAGAACGTGCGTCGAAGATGTCGTTCCCATAGCAACGATAAAAACATTCCCAAACCAGAAACCGTGGATTGATGGCAGCATTCGCGTGAAACTGAAAGTGCGAACCACTGCTTTTAATCAGGGCAAGGTGTCTGGTAACATGTCCGAATATAAACAATGCAGCTATTCCCCTCCGCAAGGCTATTAAACAAGCGTCAGTACAGAGACAAAGTGGAATCTCAATTCAATGGCTCAGACACAAGAGGCATGTGGCAGGGTCTACAGTCAATCACGGACTACAAGAAGAAACCCAGCCCAGTCACGGACCAGGATGTCTTGCTCCCAGGCAGACTAAATAACTTTTTTTGCCCGCTTTGAGGACAATACAGTGCCACTGACACGGCCTGCAACGAAAACATGCGGTCTCTCCTTCACTGCAGCTGAGGTGAGTAAGACATATAAACGTGTTAACCCTCGCAAGGCTGCAGGCCCAGACGGCATCCCCAGCCGCGCCCTCAGAGCATGCGTAGACCAGCTGGCCGGTGTGTTTACAGACATATTCAATCAATCCCTATACCAGTCTGCTGTTCCCACATGCTTCAAGAGGGCAACCATTGTTCCTGTTCCCAAGAAAGCTAAGGTAACTGAGCTAAACGATTACCGCCCCGTAGCACTCACTTCCGTCATCATGAAGTGCTTTGAGAGACTAGTCAAGGACCATATCACCTCCACCCTACCTGACACCCTAGACCCAATCCAATTTGCTTACCGCCCAAATAGGTCCACAGACGATGCAATCTCAACCACACTGCACACTGCCCTAACCCACCTGGACAAGAGGAATACCTATGTGAGAATGCTGTTCATCGACTACAGCTCGGCATTCAACACCATAGTACCCTCCAAGCTCGTCATCAAGCTAGAGACCCTGGGTCTCGACCCCGCCCTGTGCAACTGGGTACTGGACTTCCTGACGGGCCGCCCCCAGGTGGTGAGGGTAGGCAACAACATCTCCTCCCCGCTGATCCTCAACACGGGGGCCCCACAAGGGTGCGTTCTGAGCCCTCTCCTGTACTCCCTGTTCACCCACGACTGTGTGGCCACACACGCCTCCAACTCAATCATCAAGTTTGCGGACGACACAACAGTGGTAGGCTTGATTACCAACAACGACGAGACGGCCTACAGGGAGGAGGTGAGGGCCCTCGGAGTGTGGTGTCAGGAAAATAACCTCACACTCAACGTCAACAAAACTAAGGAGATGATTGTGGACTTCAGGAAACATCGATGGAACAGTAGTGGAGAGGGTAGCAAGTTTTAAGTTCCTCGGCATACACATCACAGACAAACTGAATTGGTCCACTCACACTGACAGCGTCGTGAAGAACGCGCAGCAGCGCCTCTTCAACCTCAGGAGGCTGAAGAAATTCGGCTTGTCACCAAAAGCACTCACAAACTTCTACAGATGCACAATCGAGAGCATCCTGGCGGGCTGTATCACCGCCTGGTACGGCAACTGCTCCGCCCTCAACCGTAAGGCTCTCCAGAGGGTAGTGAGGTCTGCACAACGCATCACCTGGGGCAAACTACCTGCCCTCCAGGACACCTACACCACCCGATGTTACAGGAAGGCCATAAAGATCATCAAGGACATCAACCACCCGAACCACTGCCTGTTCACCCCGCTATCATCCAGAAGGCGAGGTCAGTACAGGTGCATCAAAGCTGGGACCGAGAGACTGAAAAACAGCTTCTATCTCAAGGCCATCAGACTGTTAAACAGCCACCACTAACATTGAGTGGCTGCTGCCAACACACTGTCATTGACACTGACCCAACTCCAGCCACTTTAATAATGGGAATTGATGGGAAATGATGTAAATATATCACTAGCCACTTTAAACAATGCTACCTTATATAATGTTACTTACCCTACATTATTCATCTCATATGCATATGTATATACTGTACTCTACATCGTCGACTGCATCCTTATGTAATACATGTATCACTAGCCACTTTAACTATGCCAATTTGTTTACTTTGTCTACATACTCATCTCATATGTATATACTGTACTCAATACCATCTACTGTATGCTGCTCTGTACCATCACTCATTCATATATCCTTATGTACATATTCCTTATCCCCTTACACTGTGTATAAGACAGTAGTTTTGGAATTGTTAGTTAGATTACTTGTTGGTTATCACTGCATTGTCGGAACTAGAAGCACAAGCATTTCGCTACACTCGCATTAACATCTGCTAACCATGTGTATGTGACAAATAAAATTCGATTTGATTTGATTTGATTTTGAATATATAGTGAAGACAAAACCACACAACATTAGTAATATATAGTGAAGACAAAACCACACAACATTAGTAATATATAGTGAAGACAAAACCCCACAACATTAGTAATATATAGTGAAGACAAAACCCCACAACATTAGTAATATATAGTGAAGACAAAACCCCACTACATTAGTAATATATAGTGAAGACAAAACCACACAACATTAGTAATATATAGTGAAGACAAAACCACACAACATTAGTAATATATAGTGAAGACAAAACCCCACTACATTAGTAATATATAGTGAAGACAAAACCACACAACATTAGTAATATATAGTGAAGACAAAACCCCACTACATTAGTAATATATAGTGAAGACAAAACCCCACTACATTAGTAATATATAGTGAAGAAAAAAAAACCACAACATTAGTAATATATAGTGAAGACAAAACCCCACTACATTAGTAATATATAGTGAAGACAAAACCCACAACATTAGTAATCTATAGTGAAGACAAAACCCCTGGTACTACATTAGTAATATAATGAACAGGACCCAGGTCTGGTAGGTAAGGCATTGGGGTGGTGGATGTAGGAATGGTAATGAACAGGACCCAGGTCTGGTAGGTAAGGCATTGGGGTGATGGATGTAGGAATGGTAATGAACAGGACCCAGGTCTGGTAGGTAAGGCATTGGAGTGGTGGATGTAGGAATGGTAATGAACAGGACCCAGGTCTGGTAGGTAAGGCATTGGGGTGGTGGATGTAGGAATGGTAATGAACAGGACCCAGGTCTGGTAGGTAAGGCATTGGGGTGGTGGATGTAGGAATGGTAATGAACAGGACCCAGGTCTGGTAGGTAAGGCATTGGGGTGATGGATGTAGGAATGGTAATGAACAGGACCCAGGTCTGGTAGGTAAGGCATTGGGGTGATGGATGTAGGAATGGTAATGAACAGGACCCAGGTCTGGTAGGTAAGGCATTGGGGTGGTGGATGTAGGAATGGTAATGAACAGGACCCAGGTCTGGTAGGTAAGGCATTGGGGTGATGGATGTAGGAATGGTAATGAACAGGACCCAGGTCTGGTAGGTAAGGCATTGGGGTGGTGGATGTAGGAATGGTAATGAACAGGACCCAGGTCTGGTAGGTAAGGCATTGGGGTGGTGGATGTAGGAATGGTAATGAACAGGACCCAGGTCTGGTAGGTAAGGCATTGGGGTGGTGGATGTAGGAATGGTAATGAACAGGACCCAGGTCTGGTAGGTAAGGCATTGGGGTGGTGGATGTAGGAATGGTAATGAACAGGACCCAGGTCTGGTAGGTAAGGCATTGGGGTGGTGGATGTAGGAATGGTAATGAACAGGACCCAGGTCTGGTAGGTAAGGCATTGGGGTGGTGGATGTAGGAATGGTAATGAACAGGACCCAGGTCTGGTAGGTAAGGCATTGGGGTGGTGGATGTAGGAATGGTAATGAACAGGACCCAGGTCTGGTAGGTAAGGCATTGGGGTGGTGGATGTAGGAATGGTAATGAACAGGACCCAGGTCTGGTAGGTAAGGCATTGGGGTGGTGGATGTAGGAATGGTAATGAACAGGACCCAGGTCTGGTAGGTAAGGCATTGGGGTGGTGGATGTAGGAATGGTAATGAACAGGACCCAGGTCTGGTAGGTAAGGCATTGGGGTGGTGGATGTAGGAATGGTAATGAACAGGACCCAGGTCTGGTAGGTAAGGCATTGGGGTGGTGGATGTAGGAATGGTAATGAACAGGACCCAGGTCTGGTAGGTAAGGCATTGGGGTGGTGGATGTAGGAATGGTAATGAACAGGACCCAGGTCTGGTAGGTAAGGCATTGGGGTGGTGGATGTAGGAATGGTAATGAACAGGACCCAGGTCTGGTAGGTAAGGCATTGGGGTGGTGGATGTAGGAATGGTAATGAACAGGACCCAGGTCTGGTAGGTAAGGCATTGGGGTGGTGGATGTAGGAATGGTAATGAACAGGACCCAGGTCTGGTAGGTAAGGCATTGGGGTGGTGGATGTAGGAATGGTAATGAACAGGACCCAGGTCTGGTAGGTAAGGCATTGGGGTGGTGGATGTAGGAATGGTAATGAACAGGACCCAGGTCTGGTAGGTAAGGCATTGGGGTGATGGATGTAGGAATGGTAATGAACAGGACCCAGGTCTGGTAGGTAAGGCATTGGGGTGGTGGATGTGTAGGAATGGTAATGAACAGGACCCAGGTCTGGTAGGTAAGGCATTGGGGTGGTGGATGTAGGAATGGTAATGAACAGGACCCAGGTCTGGTAGGTAAGGCATTGGGGTGATGGATGTAGGAATGGTAATGAACAGGACCCAGGTCTGGTAGGTAAGGCATTGGGGTGGTGGATGTAGGAATGGTAATGAACAGGACCCAGGTCTGGTAGGTAAGGCATTGGGGTGGTGGATGTAGGAATGGTAATGAACAGGACCCAGGTCTGGTAGGTAAGGCATTGGGGTGGTGGATGTAGGAGGAAGGAGAGAGGACGGAGGACAGAGAAGATAGGAGGGAGGAGAGAAGAGAGAGGAGGAAGGAGAGAGGAGAAAAGAGAGAGGAGGAAGGAGAGAGGAGAAAAGAGAGGGAGAGAGGAGGGAGGAGAGAGGAGGTAGGAGAGATGATAGAGGTGAAAGGAGAGAGGAGAGAGGAGGGAGGAGAGAGGAGAGAGGAGAGAGGAGGAAGGGGAGAGGAGAGAGGACAGAGAAGATAGGAGGGAGGAGAGAGGACAGAGGACAGAGAAGATAGGAGGAAGGAGATATGAGAGAGGAGAAAGGAGAGAGAGGAGAGGGGCGGGAGGAGGGAGGGGAGAGGAGAAGAGAGAGCAGGGAGGAGAGAGGGGAGAGAGAGGGGAGGAAGGAGGTAAGAGAGAAGAGAGAGAAAGAGAGAGGACCCCTCTGGGCTTACCATACAGCCAAGGAATGCAGTGGTAAAAAATGAGTTGGGTTTTCTGGCTCAGGATGACCCGTGCGACTGGCTTTAGATGCTGGATATGACAAAGACTCCTTTCTTACTCATTTTAATAACTACAATACGACACAGCAAGTCGCTCTCAAGAAACCACTTGTTATAACACATAGAAATCATACACAGAAATCATACACGAGAGAGAAAGCTGGAGAGAAAGAGAGAGAAAGAGGAGGGAGAAGGAGGGGGAAAACCAGAGAGAAAGAGAGAGAAAGTGAGAGAACCAGAGAGAGAGAGAAAGAGAGAATGAGATAGAAAGCCGGAGGGAAAGAGAGAGAACGAGAGAGAAAGCCGGAGAGAGAGAGAGAGAGAGAGAAGAGAGAGAGAAAGAGAGAGAAGGAGAGAAAGAGAGAGAGAGAAAACAAGAAAGAGAGAGAGAAAGAAAGAGAGAGAAAGATCCATAGGGATGGAGAGAAAGACAAACAGCTCAACACCTCTCCTCCTCCTCCAGTTATAACTAGATCCCATAGGACCAGAGATCCAGAGCTGTGGATGTCAACTCTACACCTCTCCTCCCTCACCAGTTATACCTAGATCCCATAGGACCAGAGATCCAGAGCTGTGGATGTCAACTCTACACCTCTCCTCCTCCTCCTCCAGTTATAACTAGAACCCATAGGACCAGAGATCCAGAGCTGTGGATGTCAACTCTACACCTCTCCTCCTCCATTTATAACTAGATCCCATAGGACCAGAGATCCAGAGCTGTGGATGTCAACTCTATGGGAATGTGTCAATTAGCCGATGGGACTCCAGGGCCCACTTGTCCACACAAACCCTCTCAATGCACTCAGTAACCTTGAGGCATGTTTCAGGGAAATCAGCTCTGTGTTTGAGTTGGGCCTTGAGCCGCTCCCACAGAGGCCTTTCATGTGGATGGCCAGAAATGATGGGAGCCAAAGAATTTTTTTTCAAAATGAAAACACACACACGTGTATATATATACACACACACACACACACACACACACACACACACACACACACACACACACACACACACACACACACACACACACACACACACACACACACACACACACACACACACACACACACACACACACACACACACACACACACACACACACACACACACACACACACACACACACACACACACACACACACACACACACACACACACACACACAGGTGCTGCAGCTTCCCAAGGGACTACGGGTGGATTTCTTTGAAAGGCTTGATGTGGTAAACTTGTCAGACCTGACCAAAAGCTCTGCCATGTGTATGCAGGTGTAAGTCCATGTGTGCCTGCGTATGTCTGCCTGAAGGCGTGCATGGCTGTGTGTGTGTGAGCATGGCTGTGTGAGCGTGTATCTGCTCGTGTTTCTGTGTGTCAGTGTGCATGGGTGTGTGTTTTTGTGTGATTGGCTTTCCTGCCTGGTAACAGAACCCAGATTCCTGATGACTGACAGCATTGGACTGGGCAGACATTACAGTCATCTGGTTCTATATAACACACAGACATTACAGTCATCTGGTTCTATATAACACACAGACATTACAGTCATCTGGTTCTATATAACACACAGACATTACAGTCATCTGGTTCTATATCACACAGACATTACAGTCATCTGGTTCTATATAACACACAGACATTACAGTCATCTGGTTCTATATAACACAGACATTACAGTCATCTGGTTCTATATAACACACAGACATTACAGTCATCTGGTTCTATATAACACACAGACATTACAGTCATCTGGTTCTATATAACACACAGACATTACAGTCATCTGGTTCTATATAACACACAGACATTACAGTCATCTGGTTCTATATAACACACAGACATTACAGTCATCTGGTTCTATATCACACAGACATTACAGTCATCTGGTTCTATATAACACACAGACATTACAGTCATCTGGTTCTATATAACACACAGACATTACAGTCATCTGGTTCTATATAACACAGACATTACAGTCTTCTGGTTCTATCTAACACACATGCATTACAGTCATCTGGTTCTATATCACACAGACATTACAGTCATCTGGTTCTATCTAACACACAGACATTACAGTCATCTGGTTCTATATCACACAGACATTACAGTCATCTGGTTCTATATAACACACAGACATTACAGTCATCTGGTTCTATATAACACACAGACATTACAGTCATCTGGTTCTATATAACACAGACATTACAGTCTTCTGGTTCTATCTAACACACATGCATTACAGTCATCTGGTTCTATATAACACAGACATTACAGTCTTCTGGTTCTATCTAACACACATGCATTACAGTCATCTGGTTCTATATCACACAGACATTACAGTCATCTGGTTCTATATAACACACAGACATTACAGTCATCTGGTTCTATAAAACACAGACATTACAGTCTTCTGGTTCTATCTAACACACATGCATTACAGTCATCTGGTTCTATATACCCTACCTGACACCCTAGACCCACTCCAATTTGCTTACCGCTCAAATAGGTCCACAGACGATGCAATCTCAACCACACTGCACACTGCCCTAACCCACCTGGACAAGAGGAATACCTATGTGAGAATGCTGTTCATCGACTACAGCTCGGCATTCAACACCATAGTACCCTCCAAGCTCGTCATCAAGCTCGAGACCCTGGGTCTCGACCCCGCCCTGTGCAACTGGGTACTATTTCACACAGATATTACAGTCATCTGGTTCTATATAACACACAGCCATTACAGTCATCTGGTTCTATATCACACAGACATTACAATAATCTGGTTCTATATCACATAGACATTACAGTCATCTGGTTCTATAAAACACAGACATTACAGTCATCTGGTTCTATAAAACACAGACATTACAGTCATCTGGTTCTATAAAACACAGACATTACATTCATCTGGTACTTTAACACGGAGACGTTACAGTCATCGGATTCTATAACACACAGACATTACTGTCATTTGGTACAGAGGGGTTGGTTTAAATGCGGAAGACACATTTCAGAGTACATATGGTGGGGAGAAACAAAGAACAGTGAGAGAGAGAAAGATAAAGAAAGAGAGCATGAGAAAGAGAAAGAGAGAGGGAGAGACTAACTGCTGAGCCTTCATGCCCCAGTCTTCAATCCCCCTCCCTCTCCACTCCTCTTTTTCATCTATTTTTTATTTAACCAGGTAAGCTAGTTGAGAACAAGTTCTCATTTACAACTGCGACCTGGCCAAGATAAAGCAAAGCAGTGCGACAAACAACAACACAGAGTTACACATGGAATAAACAAGCGTACAGTCAATAACACAATAGAAAAACATAAAGTCTATATACAGTGTGTTCAAATGGCGTGAGGAGGTAAGGCAATATATAGAACAAAGTAGCAAGTAATTACAATTTAGCAAATTATCACAGGAGTGATAGATGTGCAGATGATGATGTGCAAGTAGAAATACTGGTGTGCAAAAGAGCAGAAAGTAAATAAAACAATATGGGGATGAGGTAGGTAGATTGGGCGGGCTATTTACAGATGGGCTATTTACAGATGGGCTATGTACGACTGCAGCGATCAGTTAGCTGCTCAGATAGCTGATGTTTAAAGTTAGTGAGGGAAATATAAGTCTCCAGCTTCAGCGATTTTTGCAATTCGTTCCAGTCATTGGCAGCAGAGAACTGGAAGGAGAGGCGGCCAAAGGGGGTGTTGGCTTTGGGGATGACCAGTGAGATATACCTGCTGGAGCGCGTGCTGCGGGTGGGTGTTGTTATCGTGACCAGTGAGCTGAGATAAGGTGGAGATATACCTAGCATAGACTTATAGATGACCTGGAGCCAGTGGGTCTGGCGATGAATATGTGGCGGGGGCCAGCCGATTAGAGCATACAGGTCGCAGTGGTGGGTGGTATAAGGTGCTTTAGTAACAAAACGGATGGCACTGTGATAGACTGCATCCAGTTTGCTGAGTAGAGTGTTGGAGGCTATTTTATAAATGGCATCGCCAAAGTCGAGTATCGGTAGGATAGTCAGTTTTACTAGGGTATGTTTGGCGGGGTGAGTGAAGGAGGCTTTGTTGCGAAATAAAAGGCAGATTCTAGATTTAATTTTGGATTGGAGACGTTTAATATGAGTCTGGAAGGGGACTATAGCCACTCGGTAGCAGCTAGCTAGCAGCGATGATCCCATGCAAAGGTCCAGAGCTTATGGCAAGGATCTGGTGGAGTAGTGGAATTCTAGCCGTGTTGGGGAAGAGTCCGGGAGGCATCAGCTTTGTAGGCGAGTGATCACTGAGCAGGCCGGGAGGTGGGCCTGGCTCATAGCTAGCTTCGGGGCTGGGCCACTCGGTGGCAGCTAGCTAGCTGTGATGATCAGGAGTAATGGTCCAGGGCTTACGGCAGGAATCTGGCGTTGTAGTGGGGAAAACAGTCCGATACTGGCAGGCTGGCGAGTGTTATCCAGGCTAAAAGCGGCTGGTGTCTGTGCCGAAGGTAAAGGCAGCTAGCAGTTGCTGACAATGACTAAATAGATAGTAGCTAATTAGCTTGTTAGCTTCTGATGGCTAGCTTCTGATGGAGATTCTGGCTAAAAGGTCTGAAAATAGCGGATCCGTATCAAATTGGATGAGGTGGGTTACCGGAAGGTATATTTAATTTAAAAATGGAAAATAAATTAAAAATTTAAAAAGAGGAAAATATAAAATGTACAGGGGAGAACGACAAACCATGTCTGCACTGCTACGCCATCTTGGTTTGAAAGGGGAATTACTCTCTCCTCCTCTCCACCCTCTCCACCCTCTCCTCCCCACCCCTCCATCCTCCACTGCCTCTCCTCCCCTCCCTCTTCTTTCCACCCTCTCCTCCCCTCCCCTCCACACCCCCCTCCCCTCCCTCTCTTCCCCTTCCTCCCTCTTCTCTCCTTCCCTTCCTCCCCTCCCTCTCCTCCTCTACCTCCTCAAACCACCAGTCCACATCTGGAGGCTGGTTTTTGGCTCATCCTGTGGGGTTCCGCGCAGGTAGCCTAGCGTTTAGCGCATCTGGTCAGTAGCTGGACGGTGTCTAATTCAAATGTGTTGATGTACCCTTGAGCAAGGCACTTAACCCTAATTGCACCAAGGTTGCCTTTGATACCGACAGAACCTGGCCATGACCCCACTCTCTGAGCGTGTCTCAGGGAGAGTTGGGATATGCAAAAGACAAATTTTCAATTCACTCATGTATAATACACAAATATAAGCATCAATCTTATTTTTATATTTGTTTTATTTCCTCAATCAGCCCATTCACACCCCGCGCTCCCATACGTGACACCCACATTACATATGTGTGAGAAAAAAATCCCAGCCTTCCCAAATGTTATTCCAGCTTTTGCCTTCCCTCTTTTTTGGCTGGTTTTGTAAGGAGATTTGAGGCTCTCAGCCGCACCAGCTGGCCGAGTTATTCACATGGCACAAACTTGCCACGGGGAGGCTGAAATATTTCCTTCCACTCCTTAATGCCTCCCATCTGGAATGAAAAACAGAGCCCCTGTGAAGTCTGGATTTATATGGATCTGTAAGCACCAATCCCATGTCAACCACTGTGAATGTCCAGGGGCCTTTCAGAGGGTTTAGAGTGTTCTCTGTTCTGTAGGCACTGATCCCAATTCAGCCATTGCGAATGCCCAAGGGGCTTTCAGAGGGTTTAGAGTGTTCTCTGTTCTGTAAACGCTGATCCCAAGTCAGGCACTGTGAATGCCCAGGGGCTTCTAGAGGGTTTCAACTAGAAGGTTTTCTGTTACTATAAGGTTTTCTGTTATGTTCTCTGTTCTGTAGGCATGATCCCAAGTCAGCCACTGTGAATGCCCAGGGGGTCAGCCACTTCTTTCAACTAGACGGTTCTCTGTTCTGTAGGCACTGATCCCAAGTCAGCCACTGTGAATGCCCAGGGGGCTTTCAGAGAGTTTCAACTAGACGGTTCTCTGTTCTGTAGGCACTGATCCCAAGTCAGCCACTGTGAATGCCCAGGGGGCTTTCAGACTAGAGTTTCAACTAGACGGTTCTCTGTTCTGTTCTGTAGGCACTGATCCCAAGTCAGCCACTGTGAATGCCCAGGGGCTTTCAGAGAGTTTCAACTAGACGGTTCTCTGTTCTGTAGGCACTGATCCCAAGTCAGCCACTGTGAATGCCCAGGGGGCTTTCAGAGAGTTTCAACTTTCTCTGTTCTGTAGACTGATCCCATTTTGACTAGAGGGTTCTCTGTTCTGTTCTGTAGGCACTGATCCCAAGTCAGCCACTGTGAATGCCCAGGGGCTTTCAGAGAGTTTCAACTAGAGGGTTCTCTGTTCTGTAGGCATGATCCTTAGTCAGCCACTGTGAATGCCCAGGGGCTTTCAGAGAATAGAGGGTTCTTTGTTCTGAGACGGTTTCTGCTCTGTAGGCACTGATCCCAAGTCAGCCACTGTGAATGCCCAGGGGGCTTTCAGAGAGTTTCGACTGAGGGTTCTTTGTTCTGTAGGCACTGATCCCAAGTCAGCCACTGTGAATGACAAAGTGTTTCCTGTGTTGTTTTAAATGTTTTCTGTTCATAACTGGATCTGTAAGTTCTGCCACCTTCTTGTGATCTTCTAAGTAAAGAGATTCCTTACATCTGCACATGTCCCCCCAGGCTCTCGTGAGGAAAACTGTTTTACTGACAGGTAAAAAGAGAAGGTTTATGACTGTAATGCTGTAAACTGTACATTTTCATAAATCTTGGAGGCAGAGTTAGCTATACTTCCAAAATCGTTAGAATTCTAGCAAAAGGTGAGATTGTTAAATGAGCAGGTTGAAGTTTATTGTCATGAGTCTTGTCCTGGAGGCAGTACAGAGAGATTTTCTCTTAGATATGACACCTGCAAAGTTCAAATTGGCTATATTGTAAGAATTCATGAAAACAAAAGTGCTTTTTGGCCTTAATGGGTTAGGCTTTAAGGTTAGTAGTGTGGTTAAAGTTAGGTTTAAAATCTGATTTCATGGCTTTGTGGCTGTGCCAGCTAGTGACCACTGCCTCCAAAACAAGATTCAATACAAAAATGCTAACCTGTGAAAAATTAGAGTTCTCAATTCTAATTTGCCAAGTTCAACAATAAGGCAGGAGCTCAAAGCAAACTGTTATAACAGGGCTGACACTTTCAAATAAATGCCAAACATATTCTGGAAAGTGAAACTATTTTATTCTGAAATACTCATGAGCTTAGAATGTTCTGTGGAAATACATCATCCTCGTGCCTAAAGACAATAAAAAAATGAAACAATACCAATAGCTTTGTTGTGTTATGATGAGACTATTAATTAACAGAACACCAGGATGTAGACACAGCTACCTTTGCTTATAGCCATTTCCTCTTGGACAGGTGCTGTAGGTATGAGTTCGTGAACACCTGTTGTTCATGATAAGTTCTACTGAATGTAATCTAACAGTGTCTGTGTCCATTTCAGGTTATCTGATGTTTTAAACAGGAACAACCGTAGAGACAAAGAGAAGCCTGTTTCAGCTGGAGACGTTCATCACCTGTTGTAACACTAAAACTAGTAAATTGAGGGGTGGAGGATTACATGGCTTTAGGTGTGTGAGGGGTGGAGGATTACATGGCTTTAGGTGTGTGAGTTTACATGGCAGGTGTGTGAGGGTGGAGGATTACATGGCTTTAGGTGTGTGAGGGGTGACAGTTGAGTTCCACAAGATGGCCATTGTTGAGAACAACACCTGAACTTGGAACTCGGATAGAGGATGTGAAAAGCGATCTGGACAGGAGGAAGTGTGAAACAGAGCATGTCTGGCCTCGGGATGGGAACATGGTTGGCTGTAGAGAGTATTCCTGTAGAGTCGTCCTCTCAAGTGGACAGTGGGAGAGGAAAACAAACCTGGGTCTGTTGCTATGGTCAAAGGTCCACAATGAATTTTATTTTGAATTAATGTCAGAATAATCTTTATCGTTAGGGTTAGTTTTCAGTTTTTCTAGACATGGCTACAGTCTAACCAGTACTGATTAATGTAGGTTTATAACCTGGTTGTTGATAGACGTGGCTACAGTCTAACTAGTACTGATTAATGTAGGTTTATAACCTGGTTGTTGATAGACATGGCTACAGTCTAACCAGTACTGATTAATGTAGGTTTATAACCTGGTTGTTGATAGACATGGCTACAGTCTAACCAGTACTGATTAATGTAGGTTTATAACCTGGTTGTTGATAGACATGGCTACAGTCTAACCAGTACTGATTAATGTAGGTTTATAACCTGGTTGTTGATAGACATGGCTACAGTCTAACCAGTACTGATTAATGTAGGTTATAACCTGGTTGTTGATAGACATGGCTACAGTCTAACCAGTACTGATTAATGTAGGTTTATAACCTGGTTGTTGATAGACGTGGCTACAGTCTAACCAGTACTGATTAATGTAGGGTTATAACCTGGTTGTTGATAGACATGGCTACAGTCTATCCAATAGTGATTAATGCATGTTTACATCCAGACTGATGTATGTAAAAGATGTTGAGTTGAGCTGTATCACCCTTATATGACTCCTACTCCATCACTGCCACATATCTGCAGTACGAAATCCATGTGTATTAATAGTGTGTGTGTGTGTGTGTGTGTGTGTGTGTGTGTGTGTGTGTGTGTGTGTGTGTGTGTGTGTGTGTGTGTGTGTGTGTGTGTGTGTGTGTGTGTGTGTGTGTGTGTGTGTGTGTGTGTGTGTGCATTTGTGTGTGTATTTCAGGGGTTATTGTCATTTTATCAGTCATCTCATGAGTCTACAAGAGGTAAGTGCGGTAAATCATTCAACTACAATAGAGTGCATTGTCCAGCTCTAGAGACGACAAACCGTCATGAGCAAATATACTCCATGTTTCACGGAAGTCTATCGCTCTATTGTACGGACATGCAGGGAAAGGACTGAGTGTGAGAGTTGTGTGTAGGTGAAATGATGTGTGTATACAAGAGCTGGGGATAATTCCACCAATTACATTTTCAATTAATTCCCTCTTCCTGTAAATTCCATTTAATAGAATTCCAATTCTAGGTCAGTCTTTGAATTCAAAACAATTCAATTATTGTATTAGCCAAGTGCATTTGCACATACACAAAATTGTACTATTTGGTGCTGCTAGTGATAGACAACATTTAGAGACAGAATGCTGACAGCCGCGTTTAAACCAAGTTTGCATAAAGTATACACAACTAGGTAGAGTGAACATTTTATCCCCAACAATTCCACTTCAAATTAAATTCTCTTTCAGGCTGATCATGTCACTGTTCAGACAGCCTATCAGAATGGGGAATATACAAATACAAGTTGAAATGATTTAAAAACAATCGTGCAGTACATTTTTTATACTAAGTGCATTAATGCCAATAAATGGGAAATATAGTCATTTTGAAGTCCAATTTAATTAAATTCTAAAATATGAAATGTTTTTACAATTCCAATTAAATTCCAATTCAAACTGTCAAAACAGTCAAATTCTAATTGAATTTAAATTCAATAACTTCAACATTATTGAAATTCTTATTCAATTCAATGTAAAATCTTCACTTTATGGAATTGACTCCAACCCTGATTTATATTATGGTGAGAGTCTCAGCTTTCATAGAGTGGACGTAATAGTTTTTGTGAGAAGATGGGTTTTCGGGAGGACAAACACTGCTCTAGATCTGCCACCTTTCACCACAGATTCAGAAGGTGTGATATGGGCGGATGCTGTGGATTGAGACAAAGCCCATGGAAAAAACACAGATTTCCAGCTTAAACAGACAGATTTTGATGTCGATATTTTGTATTATGTTAATATGACTTCCACGGTGGAGCGACCATTGTAGACCAAGGGTTAATGTAGCAGGTTAGGAAAATGAGGCTACGGTTATGAAAAGCGTTAGGTTTAGGATTAGCTCAAATACTCTTCTAACCTGCTATGAAAAGTCACTTCTGGTTGTAGCTGTACACCATGCATTTCCCCCACTGATGGATGAGGTTAGAATTGGGTGAGACGAAGCTGATTCTAGATATACAGCCAGGGGAAACTTTAAACCCGGAACAATGCTGGGATAAAGCAGTGTTAATACCTAACCCCTCTCAAGAAGTGTCCTTACAGCTTTAACAGGTGAATGAGTGAAGGAGGAGAGTTCAGAAATCAGCCATTAGGTGGCACCATACAGCAGAGAGAGAGCGATAGAGAGAGAGGGAGGGAGAGGATATGGGAGAGAAGAGAGAGAGAGCAAAAGGGGGAGGGAGGGAGAGTGAGAGGGGGGAGAGAGAGAGAGAGAGGGAGAGAGGGAGGGAGAGGATATGGGAGAGAAGAGAGAGAGAGCAAGAGGGGGAGGGAGGGAGAGTGAGAGGGGGAGAGAGAGAGAGAGAGGGAGAGAGGGAGAGATGGAGAGAGAGGATATGGGAGAGAAGAGAGAGAGAGCGAGAGAGAGAGGGAGAGTGGGAGAGAGGGAGAGATGGAGAGAGAGGGGGAGAGAGAGAGAGAGGGGGAGAGAGAAAGAGTGAGAGAGAACGAGAGAGAGAGCGAGAGAGAGAGAGAGAGAGAGAGAGAGAGAGAGAGAGAGAGAGAGAGAGAGAGAGAGAGAGAGAGAGAGAGAGAGAGAGAGAGAGAGAGAGAGAGAGAGAGAGAGAGAGAGAGAGAGAGAGAGAGAGAGAGAGAGAGAGAAGAGAGAGAGAGAGAGAGAGAGAGAGAGAGAGAGTGAGAGTGAGAGTGAGAGAGAGAGTGAGAGTGAGAGTGAGAGTGAGAGTGAGAGTGAGAGAGAGAGAGAGAGAGAGAGAGAGAGAGAGAGAGAGAGAGAGAGAGAGAGAGAGAGATTAATTGGGAGACCCTTAGTTTACACTGACCTGTTCAGTCATCAGTAACCTCCATTCTTAGAGGACATCTCTTTGATTTGATCATCACTGATCACTCATTACTTTAATTTAACCAATTCATCCTCTCAGATCGGTGGTAACTCATGGGGCCTGCAGTGCTTGGAGGACTCTGTCTCTCTCTCCTGGCGTCTCAGGGCTTTTTGTTCTTCCGTGTTGTTATACAGATCGTGGGTGTTGTGTAATTACAGGAGTTTTGTTGTCTGATAATTATTACTGGTTTCATCTGGCCAACACACACACACACACACGCACACACGCGCACGCACGCACGCACGCACACACACACACACACACACACACAGAGATGTACTTTTCCCTCATTCTTCTTGTCTTCTGTAATAGCTGTCGTTTTCCTCTACCTACAGTGTGCTCACCGTGGGCTGGCAGTCAACCATTCTGATAGAGAGAGGAGGTTTTCCAATAGTTTTCCTAGAACTGAATAACAACAATCTCCTGTTAGAAAATCATAATCACTATAAGCTGGATGAGACCATTTTCATAGGAAAAGGTTCCAGCTAAGAGTGACTCAACATATTGGTTCTGAGTTGTCTGACCTCCTGGAGTTGGCAAAGTCTGTGTGTGTGTGTGTGTGTGTGTGTGTGTGTGTGTGTGTGTGTGTGTGTGTGTGTGTGTGTGTGTGTGTGTGTGTGTGTGTGTGTGTGTGTGTGTGTGTGTGTGTGTGTGTGTGTGTGTGTGTGTGTGTGTGTGTGTGTGTGTGTGTGTGTGCTTCATGCTGTGAAGCGCTGCCTGTAATGGGGAAAAAGCATGTGATGGTTACAGTGAGTTGTTCATCTGCTGTGGGATATAAGCACAGCAGGGACTAAATATAGACAATAGCACCCCCAGCTGGGTGATAACATTGGTGCTTTGTCAACAATCTCCTGTAAGCTTGCTCCTGCTACATTTACATTTACATTTAAGTCATTTAGCAGACGCTCTTATCCAGAGCGACTTACAAATTGGGAGTCATGAACACACAACAATGTTGTGTATACAACCACTCTTCTGCAAATGATACACACTGTAAGCTATGTTGGACCGTGTGTGTGCGTGTGCGTGCGTGCGTGCGTGTGCGTGTGTGTGTGCATGTGAGTGCGTGCGTGTGTTTGTGTGTGTGTGTGTGCGTGTGCGTGCGTGTGTGTGTGTGCGTGCGTGTGTGTGTGTGCGGAGCTATGAATATGGCATTGAATACAACCGTCACATTGGTACCAGCAGTCATCATGTGCGGCAACAAGTGGTTGGAAACATTAGGTACTTTTTAATTGGATACAACTGATCACACACAGTGAGACAATGTATATAGCATATTAAGACACTTCTAGATAGGCATCTTCCTCTCTGAGTATGCAGGTTTTGTAGGCCTACAAAAAGTTGTTTTTACTTGTGCATACTTTATTTAACCAGGTGAGTCCCAATGAGATAGGACTCTATATCTTAACAATGCTTAACAATCCTTTGCTTGAGTGCCTGAATCCATGCAGCAGCCCCCCTCCCCTCCCCTCCCCTGCATACCACATCCCACTGTCACAGTCTCTTAGCCTGCTCTCCTCTACACTGCTGTGCCGTGCTCTCACCAATGGTTACGTCATGGACCCCTGAACTGAAACCTATATCAGCATTACGCCACAGAACCAATCAGGCAGCCCATTATCCAGCCTCAACCTCTACTTTTCATAGTCTAGACCAAACCTCCAACATGACTCTGTATGGTCCTGTCCACTCCTTTCCACTAACAGGCATCAGGCCACAATGGACAAGAACCATCCATTTACCATGGAGTAGTCTTGGAGAGATTACACTGGGGCTGATGTTCTGGAAGTGCATGATCCAGGCTAGTCCCCCAGCCATTCCATCTATTTGATCTACTGTATTCTAGAACTAGCAAGCATCATTCAACTGTTCAACCAATCATCAAGCCCTTTAGTTGAATCAGGTGTGCTAGTTCAGTGCTACAACAAAATTGTGAAACATTTGTGTCTCCCAGAGGTTTGAACAGAGGTTTGACCATGTTAATCTGAAGTTCATTTTGAGGAGCACACCTGACAAATGAAACAAAGATTGCACCCCTTGCAAGAAGATTTAACAATCATGACAGTCAAGCATGTACACATGATAAAGACAGGAACCACATTCCTCAAAGACATTGTGGTCTACCAATGCACACTTAACCTGGCAACAAACCAGTTTGCCCTGCATCTCCTTGCAGCTGCGATGGGGATAAAATGCAATTTCCATGAGACCAGGGGCAGAGAACACTCAATTATTTATCCTGCAATCTCCTTCTGGTGGAGTGAAAGCCTTTCACATATTAACCCTGGGTCTCTGTAGTCTCTGTAGGTGATAGAGCAGCCAAGGAGACAGAGATGGCAGGGTTGTGTTTATTAGGCACCAAATGGAAGAAAACAAACTGAAGTGGGGAGAAAACACCCGGACATGTCGAATCAGAAACACTAGTTTGTGTTTTCAAGTGCAAAACATTTTCAAATGGTTTCTTTTTCATGCCCAAATGAACACGACCCAGGAAACCTCAGAGGAACACTTCTCTGAGCCAGCCTGATATCAGAGATATCTACAGTATCTCTGCATAGATGTCCCACAGACAGATCCAGGAGCAGGGCTTAAGGAGAGGAGGAGGCACCAAGCCTGAGGGAAGTCTGATAAATGTTTCAGGGATGGGTTAAGCTATCTGAGGAAACCTCTCAGATGTTCCTGAGGGAAGTCTGATAAATGTTTCAGGGATGGGTTAAGCTATCTGAGGAAACCTCTCAGATGTTCCTGAGGGAAGTCTGATAAATGTTTCAGGGATGGGTTAAGCTATCTGAAACCTCTCAGATGTTCCTGAACTGATAAATGTTTCTCTCTGAGATGTTTCCTGAGGGAAGTCTGATAAATGTTTCAGGGATGGGTTAAGCTATCTGAGGAAACCTCTGTTCAGATGTTCCTGAGGATGTTCCTGAAGTCTGATAAATGTTTCAGGGATGGGTTAAGCTATCTGAGGAAACCTCTCAGATGTTCCTGAGGGAAGTCTGATAAATGTTTCAGGGATGGGTTAAGCTATCTGAGGAAACCTCTCAGATGTTCCTGAGGGAAGTCTGATAAATGTTTCAGGGATGGGTTAAGCTATCTGAGGAAACCTCTCAGATGTTCCTGAGGGAAGTCTGATAAATGTTTCAGGGATGGGTTAAGCTATCTGAGAAAACCTCTCAGATGTTCCTGAGGGAAGTCTGATAAATGTTTCAGGGATGGGTTAAGCTATCTGAGGAAACCTCTCAGATGTTTCTTAGAACATTCAATGCCTCTGAGCCAGGAGGGACAAATAGAAAGATACATGTTGTGAAAACATTTGTCTTGTTGTTCGTGTTGTGGGGAAGAAAAAAGAACACAGGAAAACAGTCAGAGCCGTGAGAGATTGAGGGAGTCTTCAAATCTGTTAACATCAAGATCTTTGACAGATGGTCTTGGGTAACGTTGTTTATCTGGTTTAAACAGCTGATTGGCTGTGGTTGAAAAGAAAATGGAAGACAAGTTGAAGAACGATTAGAATAAAAGTGGAATAAACTTAAAAAGGACAGAGTGTCGAGGCCAGAACCTGTAGTCACTCAGAAGAGAGGACAGTTGATAATGGTAGTGTTACGTTGTGTGGGCGTTTAGTTAACAGGACTGGAAGTGTCTTTCAACAGTAACCCTTTGCCTGCTTGTGTGGCTCAGAAGTCAGGTCTTTCATCAATTCAAGGTGAAGTTTAATCTAATCCGCAAATATATCCTCTCTCTATATATTAAATGAGTCATTTAGCAGACGCTCTTATCCAGAGAGACTTACATGAGCAATTAGAGTTAAGTGCCTTGCTCAAGGGCATAGCATAAGATTTTTCTCCTAGATGGCTCAGGGATTCAAACCAGAGACCGTTCGGTCACTGGTCCAATGCTCTTATCTGTTAGTTAGTCTCTCTCTCTCTCTCACACACACACACACACACACACACACACACACACACACACACACACACACACACACACACACACACACACACACACACACACACACACACACACACACACACACACACACACACACACACACACACACACACACACACACACACACACACACACACCCTCTCTATTCTTCTCTCGTTCTCCCTCTCTCTCTCTCTCTCTCTCTGCGTAAAACCTCACATTTCAATTCTTGTGGTTTCCCCCTGGAAATACACATCTTTCAGCGTTAGTTTAGGAAAGGCTATCGGACGTGATTTTCACAATACTTTTGTTTCAAAAGAACACCTTGTCTGGATATTCCATATAGTAATAATATAATTTCTGTTTTTTTTACAATCGCTAGGACCCATTTCTCAATACTTAGGACACTTTTTCAAAACTCTTCACACAGTGAGCACAACAGCAGTTCATGTGGGCTAAACTGTGGATCATTTTTCATTGCTTTGGCACAAAATGCATTCAATGACTACATATTTCAATTTTCATTCATTCTTTTCTCACTCAGACACAACCACCACCAAAACTCTATGTATCTACAGGACAATTTGCACATTTTTACATACTCTATTCAAAAGTGTTAAACTTAAGTTGAAAACCTAACATAACACAACATTTTATAAGACAGCTATTTGCTACGTTTCTTAAGTAATACAGTATTGAAATATATTTCTAATCTAGAAAATGAACAACAGGTAGCACAATGTTACACAATGTTTTCATTAGTTAAGTTTCTTTACAAAACAAGAATGACACCTCTCTACTGTCTAGAGTCCACTGCAGTTTATGTTACAGGAATGAATCAGACATGATGCAATATGCTTCAATATGTTTTCTGTCATTTTTTGGCATTGAGTGATTCCAAAATACAATAATTTGTAGACACACCATCTACCGATACAGATACAGTAGCAATGCTAGTCAACTCTGTCCTCTGCATTTGGCAGGTTCTCATCCACATTACATCTTATGTCATCTTGGGGAAAATACATAGGAAAGAATATTTTGGCATGCCTGGTCCATCCCTGGCAATCTTCTGCAGATATGTCCAGGCATCCAACATTCATTGCATCCAGGAGGGACATTTGATCATGTGATAAACCTAATGATACCGTAGCGCCGTGGGGCTTCGGTTGGCCCGGGATAGCCTGCCTCTTTTGGCAGGTGAGTAGAGCCGTTCGTGACAGGGTCGGGGTGCGGCCGAATGAGTTGCCGCCCCTCTCCTGATGCGCACCGCATGTTTAAACCTTCCACCTCCATGAGGAAAAGAACACCTCTATATGTTGAGGAATGGAGAGTAAGGTGGGAGGAAAATAATTCCTCTGTGGGGTTGAGGAATAGAGAGTAAGGTGGGAGGAAAATAATTCCTCTGTGGGGTTGAGGAATAGAGAGTAAGGTGGGAGAACAAGTGACACCACTCTGTGACTGCAGGAGTGGTGAAGTGCCACATTGTCCCTTACGATTACAAACGTTGGCAGATTTCGCCTCACTGCAACCCTTTCCTCACCTGGTACAACCCTTCCATTGAGGTCATCCAGGAATGAAAGGAGATGCTCGGTGTTGTATGGCCCAACCCTTCCATAGAGGTCATCCAGGAATGAAAGGAGACGCTCGGTGTTGTATGGCCCAACCCTTCCATAGAGGTCCTCCAGGAATGAAAGGAGACGCTCGGTGTTGTATGGCCCAACCCTTCCATAGAGGTCCTCCAGGAATGAAAGGAGACGCTCGGTGTTGTATGGCCCAACCCTTCCATAGAGGTCCTCCAGGAATGAAAGGAGACGCTCGGTGTTGTATGGCCCAACCCTTCCATAGAGGTCCTCCAGGAATGAAAGGAGACGCTCGGTGTTGTATGGCCCAACCCTTCCATAGAGGTCCTCCAGGAATGAAAGGAGACGCTCGGTGTTGTATGGCCCAACCCTTCCATAGAGGTCCTCCAGGAATGAAAGGAGACGCTCGGTGTTGTATGGCCCAACCCTTCCATAGAGGTCCTCCAGGAATGAAAGGAGACGCTCGGTGTTGTATGGTACAACCCTTCCATAGAGGTCATCCAGGAATGAAAGGAGACGCTCGGTGTTGTATGGCACAACCCTTCCATAGAGGTCATCTAGGAATGAAAGGAGACGCTCGGTGTTGTATGGTACAGAGTCCTCCAGGAATGAAAGGAGACGGTGTTGTATTGTCCTTCCATGAGCTCCAGGAATGAAAGTAGAGCATGGCAACTTCCATAATGCCAGGAATGAAAGTGGGTTGATCCCCAACCACCCATACGTAGAATGTATGCACACATGACTGTAGAGTCGCTTTGTATGGTATAACCCTTCCATAGAGTCATCCAAATGAAAGCATATATTTGTATTAACCCTTATATTATCCAGGAATGAAAGGAGACGCTCGGTGTTGTATGGCCCAACCCTTCCATAGAGGTCATCCAGGAATGAAAGGAGACGCTCGGTGTTGTATGGTACAACCCTTCCATAGAGGTCCTCCAGGAATGAAAGGAGACGCTCGGTGTTGTATGGTACAACCCTTCCATAGAGGTCATGGCAGGAATGAAAGGGTAGAGGTTCCAGGAATCGCTCGGTGTTGTATGGCCCAACCCTTCCATAGAGGTCCTCCAGGAATGAAAGGAGACGCTCTGTGTTGTATGGCACAACCCTTCCATAGAGGTCATCCAGGAATGAAAGGATCCAGAGCGACTTACGGTGTTGTTGTATGGCCCAACCCTTCCATAGAGGTCATCCAGGAATGAAAGGAGACGCTCTGTGTTGTATGGCACAACCCTTCCATAGAGGTCATCCAGGAATGAAAGGAGACGCTCTGTGTTGTATGGCACAACCCTTCCATAGAGGTCCTCCAGGAATGAAAGGAGACGCTCGGTGTTGTATGGCCCAACCCTTCCATAGAGGTCATCCAGGAATGAAAGGAGACGCTCGGTGTTGTATGGCCCAACCCTTCCATAGAGGTCATCCAGGAATGAAAGGAGACGCTCGGTGTTGTATGGCCCAATTAGCGGTTTGTGTAACAGCAATCCATCACAGGACATTGTGATGTTGTCACCCCTCTGGCCCGGGACGTCCACTGTGGCTCTTTTCCCAATCACATTCCTGTCTCAACACCGTGTTTTGGCCAAGTTGAAACCAGCCTCATCCACAAAGATGAATATGTGGGGTGTTTGCCTGGCTTCAATCTCCATGACTCTCTAAAATAAATCCACAAGACAACATAAGAGTTAGGCTACTACGGTAGTTTACATTATACCTTAAAACATGCCATTGTGTGCCTCTGCCCTGTTTGGTTTAGTTCAAAACCAGTTCTGTATTTTATAGTCATCTTACTTGGACATATTGGTTCCTGAGTTGCTTGACTCGTTCCTCTCAAAGGGGACAGTGTACAACTGCTTCATCCAGAATTTCAGGACTCTAGAAATAGTTGTTATGCTTACATTGTGAATATTTCCAAATGTAATGTCTGTCAACACTGTCCCGAATCTCTGTGAGTTTTATGCCATTGTTTTTGATGACCATATCAACGATTTCAGTTTCCTGCACAGCAGTGAAAATCTTACCTCTTCCTTCTGTGGGAGGTAACCATTGGCTCCTAAGCAGAAATACAAAAACAATTACACACAAGTGGGTTTGGAGGCTTTGCTCAATTGACATTCCCGGTAATGTGCAGTTCAGTCAGATGCCCTTGCAGAATGCACATCTTACCTGTTGTTTTGCCGGAAATTTCTCACAATTGATGCCACTGTTGAGCGTTACAGATTTGTCTGCACTCTCAGACCAGCCTCTCTCATTGATAGATCATGATTTATGACATGATCAATTATAGTGGCCCTAATCTCATCTGAGTACAGCTCTTGATCTTCCTCTCAGTCTTCTTCCACCATGCATACGTACTCCTCTCCCAGCCACTCTTCTTCCTCTGTCAGTTACTTCTCTATATCTGGCTGGGTCCAAGTTTACATTACAGTACAGCATTACTCCTAAGATGTCCCCTTCTGTATAGATGGTAATGAAATTGAAGGACTAACACCTAGGTAGGAGTTCAGCTACAATGGGAATCAGCTTTGCTTGTTCTAATTTTGTTGATAGTATTCCATTTGTAGATTAGAAATATATTTCAATACGGTATTACATAGAAATGTAGAAATATGTAGTCATTGAATGGATTTTATGCCAAAGCAATGAAAAAGGATCCACAGTTTATCCCACATAGACTGCTGTTGTGCTCACTGTGTGAAGAGTTTAGAAAGTGTCCTATGTATTGTACTTTTTATTTTTTACCAAAGTTTGATTGTTGTTTGGTAAAAGTGTGTCAAGATCATAGGTGTGCCTGGTCTTTATTTTCTTATTTTAAAATCAATCACAAATAAGCATGTTTCAGAAGTTCATTGCTGCAAAATGTACATTCTTTTCATTATTTAATGGTACTCAAAGTAAAGTCCTTGAAAGACACATTCACAATGCTTTTGGTGTAGTGCACATTGAACTGAATAAAAATAACAGCATAGAACGTCAGCCAGTTTAGTCTAGTGACATGTCTGCTGCTGTCTGACGTCCTTTTATGGCCTGGACCAACTGTCCAAATGCAGCTACGGAGCTGATGTTAAACGAGGCAGTCTGGGCCATCTCAGCCACCGTGGCTGTCCCGGCCGCTGTCCCGGCCCCTGTCCCGGCCGCTGTCCCGGCCCCTGTCCCGGCCGCTGTCCCGGCTGCTGCCCTCGTTGTTGCCTCGTCTTCACACAGCTGATTGAGGTGATGATTCTGCTGCTGATGCTGGGCTTAGTGTCTCCAGCTATGTGGCCTCGGTCTCCCTCATGAAGTTCAGGTATTTGGTTGTGCTCGCAGTGTTTTCTCTTCCCTGGGAAAATATATAGGCAGAAGTAATGAGGTGTACAGTCTAGGAATAATAAGGTACAGACACCAAAGGTAACCTGAGGGCAGCCAGTGTGCGTGCATTTTTGTTCTCCAACCATGAATTGTCTCATCAAATTGAATAAATCTTATCCACAAAGGCCAGTGTGAGGCCAACCAGATCAACCAACCAGATACAGATAATGATGCCATAATATAATTCATTGAATCAGTGTGAGTTTTATATATAGATTCCTAGATTCAGACTGTCTCCTTGAAAAACGTTTAGAAACATAACCCTGCCATGACAAAAGCCATCTGAATGAGGTTGCCCACCCCTGTTGAAGACAGCTAAATTGTGTGATTAGGGCTAAGCAAGTGAACATGGCAATCAATTGACTCAGTTGAACTGTTTACCAACCGAGAATGGACCCTTGGCTCATCGTGGTGCAGGTCTCAGCGGTTGCAGTAGCGTTGATTGTTTAGATGTACCCTGGGTGACTGGGGGTGCAGGTCTCAGCGGTTACAGTATCTTTGATTGTTTAGATGGACCCTGGGTGACTGGGGGTGCAGGTCTCAGCGGTTACAGTATCATTGATTGTTTAGATGGACCATGGGTGACTGGGGGTGCAGGTCTCAGCGGTTACAGTATCATTGATTGTTTAGATGGACCCTGGGTGACTGGGGGTGCAGGTCTCAGCGGTTACAGTATCATTGATTGTTTAGATGGACCCTGGGTGACTGGGGGTGCAGGTCTCAGCGGTTGCAGTAGCGTCGATTGTTTAGATGTACCCTGGGTGTCTGGGGGTGCAGGTCTCAGCGGTTGCAGTAGCATTGATTGTTTTGATGGACCCTGGGTGTCTGGGGGTGCAGGTCTCAGCGGTTGCAGTAGCATTGATTGTTTAGATGGACCCTGGGTGTCTGGGGGTGCAGGTCTCAGCGGTTGCAGTAGCATTGATTGTTTTGATGGACCCTGGGTGTCTGGGGGTGCAGGTCTCAGCGGTAGCAGTAGCATTGATTGTTTTGATGGACCCTGGGTGTCTGGGGGTGCAGGTCTCAGCGGTTGCAGTATCATTGATTGTTTAGATGGACCCTGGGTGTCTGGGGTGCAGGTCTCAGTGGTTGCAGTAGCGTTGATTGTTTAGATGGACCCTGGGTGTCTGGGGGTGCAGGTCTCAGTGGTTGCAGTAGCGTTGATTGATTAGATGGACCCTGGGTGTCTGGGGGTGCAGGTCTCAGCGGTTGCAGTATCATTGATTGTTTTGATGGACCCTGGGTGTCTGGGGGTGCAGGTCTCAGCGGTTGCAGTAGTGTTGATTGTTTAGATGGACCCTGGGTGTCTGGGGGTGCAGGTCTCAGCGGTTGCAGTATCATTGATTGTTTTGATGGACCCTGGGTGTCTGGGGGTGCAGGTCTCAGCGGTTGCAGTAGTGTTGATTGTTTAGATGGACCCTGGGTGTCTGGGGGAGTAGGTCTCAGCGGTTGCAGGATCATTGATTGTTTCGATGGACCCTGGGTGTCTGGGGTGCAGGTCTCAGTGGTTGCAGTAGCGTGGATTGTTTAGATGGACCCTGGGTGTCTGGGGGAGTAGGTCTCAGCGGTTGCAGGATCATTGATTGTTTTGATGGACCCTGGGTGTCTGGGGTGCAGGTCTCAGCGGTTGAAGTATCATTGATTGTTTAGATGGACCCTGGGTGTCTGGGGTGCCGGTCTCAGCGGTTGAAGTATTATTGATTGTTTAGATGGACCCTGGGTGTCTGGGGGTGCAGGTCTCAGCGGTTGCAGTATCATTGATTGTTTAGATGGACCCTGGGTGTCTGGGGGTGCAGGTCTCAGCGGTTGCAGTATCATTGATTGTTTAGATGGACCCTGGGTGTCTGGGGGTGCAGGTCTCAGCGGTTGCAGTATCATTGATTGTTTAGACGGACCCTGGGTGTCTGGGGGTGCAGGTCTCAGCGGTTACAGTAGCGTTGATTGTTTAGATGGACCCTGGGTGTCTGGGGGTGCAGGTCTCAGCGGTTGCAGTATCATTGATTGTTTAGATGGACCCTGGGTGTCTGGGGGTGCAGGTCTCAGCAGTTACAGTAGCGTTGATTGTTTAGATGGACCCTGGGTATCTGGGGGTGCAGGTCTCAGCGGTTACAGTAGCGTTGATTGTTTAGATGGACCCTGGGTGTCTGGGGGTGCAGGTCTCAGCGGTTGCAGTATTATTGATTGTTTCGATGGACCCTGGGTGTCTGGGGGTGCAGGTCTCAGCGGTTGCAGTATTATTGATTGTTTTCGATGGACCCTGGGTGTCTGGGGGTGCAGGTCTCAGCGGTTGCAGTATTATTGATTGTTTAGATGGACCCTGGGTGACTGGGGGTGCAGGTCTCAGCGGTTGCAGTATTATTGATTGTTTAGATGGACCCTGGGTGTCTGGGGGTGCAGGTCTCAGCGGTTGCAGTATTATTGATTGTTTAGATGGACCCTGGGTGTCTGGGGGTGCAGGTCTCAGCGGTTGCAGTATTATTGATTGTTTAGATGGACTCTGGGTGTCAGGGGGTGCAGGTCTCAGCGGTTGCAGTATCATTGATTGTTTTGATGGACCCTGGGTGTCTGGGGGTGCAGGTCTCAGCGGTTGCAGTAGCGTTGATTGTTTAGATGGACCCTGGGTGTCTGGGGGAGTAGGTCTCAGCGGTTGCAGGATCATTGATTGTTTCGATGGACCCTGGGTGTCTGGGGCGCAGGTCTCAGCGGTTGAAGTATCATTGATTGTTTAGATGGACCCTGGGTGTCTGGGGGTGCAGGTCTCAGCGGTTGCAGTATCATTGCTTGTTTAGATGGACCCTGGGTGTCTGGGGGTGCAGGTCTCAGCGGTTGCAGTATCATTGATTGTTTAGATGGACCCTGGGTGTCTGGGGGTGCAGGTCTCAGTGGTTGCAGTAGCGTGGATTGTTTAGATGGACCCTGGGTGTCTGGGGGAGTAGGTCTCAGCGGTTGCAGGATCATTGATTGTTTCGATGGACCCTGGGTGTCTGGGGTGCAGGTCTCAGCGGTTGAAGTATCATTGATTGTTTAGATGGACCCTGGGTGTCTGGGGTGCCGGTCTCAGCGTTTGAAGTATTATTGATTGTTTAGATGGACCCTGGGTGTCTGGGGGTGCAGGTCTCAGCGGTTGCAGTATCATTGATTGTTTAGATGGACCCTGGGTGTCTGGGGGTGCAGGTCTCAGCGGTTGCAGTATCATTGATTGTTTAGATGGACCCTGGGTGTCTGGGGGTGCAGGTCTCAGCGGTTGCAGTATCATTGATTGTTTAGATGGACCCTGGGTGTCTGGGGGTGCAGGTCTCAGCGGTTACAGTAGCGTTGATTGTTTAGATGGACCCTGGGTGTCTGGGGGTGCACGTCTCAGCGGTTGCAGTATCATTGATTGTTTATATGGACCCTGGGTGTCTGGGGGTGCAGGTCTCAGCAGTTACAGTAGCGTTGATTGTTTAGATGGACCCTGGGTATCTGGGGGTGCAGGTCTCAGCGGTTACAGTAGCGTTGATTGTTTAGATGGACCCTGGGTGTCTGGGGGTGCAGGTCTCAGCGGTTGCAGTATTATTGATTGTTTCGATGGACCCTGGGTGTCTGGGGGTGCAGGTCTCAGCGGTTGCAGTATTATTGATTGTTTCGATGGACCCTGGGTGTCTGGGGGTGCAGGTCTCAGCGGTTGCAGTATTATTGATTGTTTACGATGGACCCTGGGTGACTGGGGGTGCAGGTCTCAGCGGTTGCAGTATTATTGATTGTTTAGATGGACCCTGGGTGACTGGGGTGCAGGTCTCAGCGGTTGCAGTATTATTGATTGTTTAGATGGACCCTGGGTGTCTGGGGGTGCAGGTCTCAGCGGTTGCAGTATTATTGATTGTTTAGATGGACCCTGGGTGACTGGGGTGCAGGTCTCAGCGGTTGCAGTATCATTGATTGTTTTGATGGACCCTGGGTGTCTGGGGGTGCAGGTCTCAGCGGTTGCAGTAGCGTTGATTGTTTAGATGGACCCTGGGTGTCTGGGGGTGTAGGTCTCAGCGGTTGCAGGATCATTGATTGTTTTGATGGACCCTGGGTGTCTGGGGTGCAGGTCTCAGCGGTTGAAGTATCATTGATTGTTTAGATGGACCCTGGGTGTCTGGGGGTGCAGGTCTCAGCGGTTGCAGTATCATTGATTGTTTAGATGGACCCTGGGTGTCTGGGGGTGCAGGTCTCAGCGGTTGCAGTATCATTGATTGTTTAGATGGACCCTGGGTGTCTGGGGGTGCAGGTCTCAGTGGTTGCAGTAGCGTGGATTGTTTAGATGGACCCTGGGTGTCTGGGGAGTAGGTCTCAGCGGTTGCAGGATCATTGATTGTTTCGATGGACCCTGGGTGTCTGGGGTGCAGGTCTCAGCGGTTGAAGTATCATTGATTGTTTAGATGGACCCTGGGTGTCTGGGGTGCCGGTCTCAGCGGTTGAGTATTATTGATTGTTTAGATGGACCCTGGGTGTCTGGGGTGCAGGTCTCAGCGGTTGCAGTATCATTGATTGTTTAGATGGACCCTGGGTGTCTGGGGGTGCAGGTCTCAGCGGTTGCAGTATCATTGATTGTTTAGATGGACCCTGGGTGTCTGGGGGTGCAGGTCTCAGCGGTTGCAGTATCATTGATTGTTTAGATGGACCCTGGGTGTCTGGGGGTGCAGGTCTCAGCGGTTACAGTAGCGTTGATTGTTTAGATGGACCCTGGGTGTCTGGGGGTGCAGGTCTCAGCGGTTGCAGTATCATTGATTGTTTATATGGACCCTGGGTGTCTGGGGGTGCAGGTCTCAGCAGTTACAGTAGCTTGATTGTTTAGATGGACCCTGGGTATCTGGGGGTGCAGGTCTCAGCGGTTACAGTAGCGTTGATTGTTTAGATGGACCCTGGGTGTCTGGGGGTGCAGGTCTCAGCGGTTGCAGTATTATTGATTGTTTCGATGGACCCTGGGTGTCTGGGGGTGCAGGTCTCAGCGGTTGCAGTATTATTGATTGTTTTCGATGGACCCTGGGTGACTGGGGGTGCAGGTCTCAGCGGTTGCAGTATTATTGATTGTTTAGATGGACCCTGGGTGACTGGGGGTGCAGGTCTCAGCGGTTGCAGTATTATTGATTGTTTAGATGGACCCTGGGTGTCTGGGGGTGCAGGTCTCAGCGGTTGCAGTATTATTGATTGTTTAGATGGACCCTGGGTGTCTGGGGGTGCAGGTCTCAGCGGTTGCAGTATTATTGATTGTTTAGATGGACCCTGGGTGTCTGGGGTGCAGGTCTCAGCGGTTGCAGTATCATTGATTGTTTTGATGGACCCTGGGTGTCTGGGGGTGCAGGTCTCAGCGGTTGCAGTATCATTGATTGTTTTGATGGACCCTGGGTGTCTGGGGGTGCAGGTCTCAGCGGTTGCAGTAGTGTTGATTGTTTAGATGGACCCTGGGTGTCTGGGGGTGCAGGTCTCAGCGGTTGCAGTAACATTGATTGTTTAGATGGACCCTGGGTGTCTGGGGTGCAGGTCTCAGCGGTTGCAGTAGCGTGGATTGTTTAGATGGACCCTGGGTGTCTGGGGGTGCAGGTCTCAGCAGTTACAGTAGCGTTGATTGTTTAGATGGACCCTGGGTGTCTGGGGGTGCAGGTCTCAGCGGTTGCAGTATTATTGATTGTTTTGATGGACCCT
Source organism: Oncorhynchus gorbuscha (assembly GCF_021184085.1). Lineage (NCBI taxonomy): Eukaryota > Metazoa > Chordata > Actinopteri > Salmoniformes > Salmonidae > Oncorhynchus > Oncorhynchus gorbuscha. The sequence continues at coordinate 62,619 of NW_025746847.1, forward strand.
GGGTGTCTGGGGGTGCAGGTCTCAGCGGTTGCAGTATTATTGATTGTTTAGATGGACCCTGGGTGACTGGGGGTGCAGGTCTCAGCGGTTGCAGTATTATTGATTGTTTAGATGGACCCTGGGTGTCTGGGGGTGCAGGTCTCAGCGGTTGCAGTATTATTGATTGTTTAGATGGACCCTGGGTGACTGGGGTGCAGGTCTCAGCGGTTGCAGTATTATTGATTGTTTAGATGGACCCTGGGTGTCTGGGGGTGCAGGTCTCAGCGGTTGCAGTATTATTGATTGTTTAGATGGACCCTGGGTGACTGGGGTGCAGGTCTCAGCGGTTGCAGTATTATTGATTGTTTAGATGGACCCTGGGTGTCTGGGGGTGCAGGTCTCAGCGGTTGCAGTATTATTGATTGTTTAGATGGACCCTGGGTGACTGGGGGTGCAGGTCTCAGCGGTTGCAGTATTATTGATTGTTTAGATGGACCCTGGGTGTCTGGGGGTGCAGGTCTCAGCGGTTGCAGTATTATTGATTGTTTAGATGGACCCTGGGTGACTGGGGGTGCAGGTCTCAGCGGTTGCAGTATTATTGATTGTTTAGATGGACCCTGGGTGTCTGGGGGTGCAGGTCTCAGCGGTTGCAGTATTATTGATTGTTTAGATGGACCCTGGGTGACTGGGGTGCAGGTCTCAGCTGCAGTATTATTGATTGTTTAGATGGACCCTGGGTGACTGGGGGTGCAGGTCTCAGCGGTTGCAGTATTATTGATTGTTTAGATGGACCCTGGGTGACTGGGGGTGCAGGTCTCAGCGGTTGCAGTATTATTGATTGTTTAGATGGACCCTGGGTGACTGGGGGTGCAGGTCTCAGCGGTTGCAGTATTATTGATTGTTTAGATGGACCCTGGGTGACTGGGGGTGCAGGTCTCAGCGGTTGCAGTATTATTGATTGTTTAGATGGACCCTGGGTGTCTGGGGTTGCAGGTCTCAGCGGTTGCAGTATTATTGATTGTTTAGATGGACCCTGGGTGTCTGGGGTTGCAGGTCTCAGCGGTTGCAGTATTATTGATTGTTTAGATGGACCCTGGGTGTCTGGGGGTGCAGGTCTCAGCGGTTGCAGTATTATTGATTGTTTAGATGGACCCTGGGTGTCTGGGGTGCAGGTCTCAGCGGTTGCAGTATTATTGATTGTTTAGATGGACCCTGGGTGTCTGGGGGTGCAGGTCTCAGCGGTTGCAGTATTATTGATTGTTTAGATGGACCCTGGGTGTCTGGGGTGCAGGTCTCAGCGGTTGCAGTATTATTGATTGTTTAGATGGACCCTGGGTGTCTGGGGGTGCAGGTCTCAGCGGTTGCAGTATTATTGATTGTTTAGATGGACCCTGGGTGTCTGGGGGTGCAGGTCTCAGCGGTTGCAGTATTATTGATTGTTTAGATGGACCCTGGGTGTCTGGGGGTGCAGGTCTCAGCGGTTGCAGTATTATTGATTGTTTAGATGGACCCTGGGTGTCTGGGGGTGCAGGTCTCAGCGGTTGCAGTATTATTGATTGTTTAGATGGACCCTGGGTGTCTGGGGGTGCAGGTCTCAGCGGTTGCAGTATTATTGATTGTTTAGATGGACCCTGGGTGTCTGGGGGTGCAGGTCTCAGCGGTTGCAGTATTATTGATTGTTTAGATGGACCCTGGGTGTCTGGGGGTGCAGGTCTCAGCGGTTGCAGTTTATTGATTGTTTAGATGGACCCTGGGTGTCTGGGGGTGCAGGTCTCAGCGGTTGCAGTATTATTGATTGTTTAGATGGACCCTGGGTGTCTGGGGGTGCAGGTCTCAGTGGTTGCAGTATTATTGATTGTTTAGATGGACCCTGGGTGTCTGGGGGTGCAGGTCTCAGCGGTTGCAGTATTATTGATTGTTTAGATGGACCCTGGGTGTCTGGGGGTGCAGGTCTCAGTGGTTGCAGTATTATTGATTGTTTAGATGGACCCTGGGTGTCTGGGGTGCAGGTCTCAGCGGTTGCAGTATTATTGATTGTTTAGATGGACCCTGGGTGTCTGGGGGTGCAGGTCTCAGCGGTTGCAGTATTATTGATTGTTTAGATGGACCCTGGGTGTCTGGGGGTGCAGGTCTCAGCGGTTGCAGTATTATTGATTGTTTAGATGGACCCTGGGTGTCTGGGGGTGCAGGTCTCAGCGGTTGCAGTATTATTGATTGTTTAGATGGACCCTGGGTGTCTGGGGGTGCAGGTCTCAGCGGTTGCAGTATTATTGATTGTTTAGATGGACCCTGGGTGTCTGGGGGTGCAGGTCTCAGCGGTTGCAGTATTATTGATTGTTTAGATGGACCCTGGGTGTCTGGGGGTGCAGGTCTCAGCGGTTGCAGTATTATTGATTGTTTAGATGGACCCTGGGTGTCTGGGGGTGCAGGTCTCAGCGGTTGCAGTATTATTGATTGTTTAGATGGACCCTGGGTGTCTGGGGGTGCAGGTCTCAGCGGTTGCAGTATTATTGATTGTTTAGATGGACCCTGGGTGTCTGGGGGTGCAGGTCTCAGCGGTTGCAGTATTATTGATTGTTTAGATGGACCCTGGGTGTCTGGGGGTGCAGGTCTCAGCGGTTGCAGTATTATTGATTGTTTAGATGGACCCTGGGTGTCTGGGGGTGCAGGTCTCAGCGGTTGCAGTATTATTGATTGTTTAGATGGACCCTGGGTGTCTGGGGTGCAGGTCTCAGCGGTTGCAGTATTATTGATTGTTTAGATGGACCCTGGGTGTCTGGGGGTGCAGGTCTCAGCGGTTGCAGTATTATTGATTGTTTAGATGGACCCTGGGTGTCTGGGGGTGCAGGTCTCAGTGGTTGCAGTATTATTGATTGTTTAGATGGACCCTGGGTGTCTGGGGGTGCAGGTCTCAGCGGTTGCAGTATTATTGATTGTTTAGATGGACCCTGGGTGTCTGGGGGTGCAGGTCTCAGCGGTTGCAGTATTATTGATTGTTTAGATGGACCCTGGGTGTCTGGGGGTGCAGGTCTCAGCGGTTGCAGTATTATTGATTGTTTAGATGGACCCTGGGTGTCTGGGGGTGCAGGTCTCAGCGGTTGCAGTATTATTGATTGTTTAGATGGACCCTGGGTGTCTGGGGTGCAGGTCTCAGCGGTTGCAGTATTATTGATTGTTTAGATGGACCCTGGGTGTCTGGGGTGCAGGTCTCAGCGGTTGCAGTATTATTGATTGTTTAGATGGACCCTGGGTGTCTGGGGGTGCAGGTCTCAGCGGTTGCAGTATTATTGATTGTTTAGATGGACCCTGGGTGTCTGGGGGTGCAGGTCTCAGCGGTTGCAGTATTATTGATTGTTTAGATGGACCCTGGGTGTCTGGGGGTGCAGGTCTCAGCGGTTGCAGTATTATTGATTGTTTAGATGGACCCTGGGTGTCTGGGGGTGCAGGTCTCAGCGGTTGCAGTATTATTGATTGTTTAGATGGACCCTGGGTGTCTGGGGGTGCAGGTCTCAGCGGTTGCAGTATTATTGATTGTTTAGATGGACCCTGGGTGTCTGGGGGTGCAGGTCTCAGCGGTTGCAGTATTATTGATTGTTTAGATGGACCCTGGGTGTCTGGGGTGCAGGTCTCAGCGGTTGCAGTATTATTGATTGTTTAGATGGACCCTGGGTGTCTGGGGGTGCAGGTCTCAGCGGTTGCAGTATTATTGATTGTTTAGATGGACCCTGGGTGTCTGGGGGTGCAGGTCTCAGCGGTTGCAGTATTATTGATTGTTTAGATGGACCCTGGGTGTCTGGGGGTGCAGGTCTCAGCGGTTGCAGTATTATTGATTGTTTAGATGGACCCTGGGTGTCTGGGGGTGCAGGTCTCAGCGGTTGCAGTATTATTGATTGTTTAGATGGACCCTGGGTGTCTGGGGGTGCAGGTCTCAGCGGTTGCAGTATTATTGATTGTTTAGATGGACCCTGGGTGTCTGGGGGTGCAGGTCTCAGCGGTTGCAGTATTATTGATTGTTTAGATGGACCCTGGGTGTCTGGGGTGCAGGTCTCAGCGGTTGCAGTATTATTGATTGTTTAGATGGACCCTGGGTGTCTGGGGGTGCAGGTCTCAGCGGTTGCAGTATTATTGATTGTTTAGATGGACCCTGGGTGTCTGGGGGTGCAGGTCTCAGCGGTTGCAGTATTATTGATTGTTTAGATGGACCCTGGGTGTCTGGGGGTGCAGGTCTCAGCGGTTGCAGTATTATTGATTGTTTAGATGGACCCTGGGTGTCTGGGGGTGCAGGTCTCAGCGGTTGCAGTATTATTGATTGTTTAGATGGACCCTGGGTGTCTGGGGGTGCAGGTCTCAGCGGTTGCAGTATTATTGATTGTTTAGATGGACCCTGGGTGTCTGGGGTGCAGGTCTCAGTTTATTATTGATTGTTTAGATGGACCCTGGGTGTCTGGGGGTGCAGGTCTCAGCGGTTGCAGTATTATTGATTGTTTAGATGGACCCTGGGTGTCTGGGGGTGCAGGTCTCAGCGGTTGCAGTATTATTGATTGTTTAGATGGACCCTGGGTGTCTGGGGGTGCAGGTCTCAGCGGTTGCAGTATTATTGATTGTTTAGATGGACCCTGGGTGTCTGGGGGTGCAGGTCTCAGCGGTTGCAGTATTATTGATTGTTTAGATGGACCCTGGGTGTCTGGGGTGCAGGTCTCAGCGGTTGCAGTATTATTGATTGTTTAGATGGACCCTGGGTGTCTGGGGGTGCAGGTCTCAGCGGTTGCAGTATTATTGATTGTTTAGATGGACCCTGGGTGTCTGGGGGTGCAGGTCTCAGCGGTTGCAGTATTATTGATTGTTTAGATGGACCCTGGGTGTCTGGGGGTGCAGGTCTCAGCGGTTGCAGTATTATTGATTGTTTAGATGGACCCTGGGTGTCTGGGGGTGCAGGTCTCAGCGGTTGCAGTATTATTGATTGTTTAGATGGACCCTGGGTGTCTGGGGGTGCAGGTCTCAGCGGTTGCAGTATTATTGATTGTTTAGATGGACCCTGGGTGTCTGGGGGTGCAGGTCTCAGCGGTTGCAGTATTATTGATTGTTTAGATGGACCCTGGGTGTCTGGGGGTGCAGGTCTCAGCGGTTGCAGTATTATTGATTGTTTAGATGGACCCTGGGTGTCTGGGGGTGCAGGTCTCAGCGGTTGCAGTATTATTGATTGTTTAGATGGACCCTGGGTGTCTGGGGTGCAGGTCTCAGCGGTTGCAGTATTATTGATTGTTTAGATGGACCCTGGGTGTCTGGGGTTGCAGGTCTCAGCGGTTGCAGTATTATTGATTGTTTAGATGGACCCTGGGTGTCTGGGGGTGCAGGTCTCAGCGGTTGCAGTATTATTGATTGTTTAGATGGACCCTGGGTGTCTGGGGGTGCAGGTCTCAGTGGTTGCAGTATTATTGATTGTTTAGATGGACCCTGGGTGTCTGGGGGTGCAGGTCTCAGCGGTTGCAGTATTATTGATTGTTTAGATGGACCCTGGGTGTCTGGGGGTGCAGGTCTCAGCGGTTGCAGTATTATTGATTGTTTAGATGGACCCTGGGTGTCTGGGGTGCAGGTCTCAGCGGTTGCAGTATTATTGATTGTTTAGATGGACCCTGGGTGTCTGGGGTTGCAGGTCTCAGCGGTTGCAGTATTATTGATTGTTTAGATGGACCCTGGGTGTCTGGGGGTGCAGGTCTCAGCGGTTGCAGTATTATTGATTGTTTAGATGGACCCTGGGTGTCTGGGGGTGCAGGTCTCAGTGGTTGCAGTATTATTGATTGTTTAGATGGACCCTGGGTGACTGGGGGTGCAGGTCTCAGCGGTTGCAGTATTATTGATTGTTTAGATGGACCCTGGGTGTCTGGGGGTGCAGGTCTCAGCGGTTGCAGTATTATTGATTGTTTAGATGGACCCTGGGTGTCTGGGGGTGCAGGTCTCAGCGGTTGCAGTATTATTGATTGTTTAGATGGACCCTGGGTGTCTGGGGGTGCAGGTCTCAGCGGTTGCAGTATTATTGATTGTTTAGATGGACCCTGGGTGTCTGGGGGTGCAGGTCTCAGCGGTTGCAGTATTATTGATTGTTTAGATGGACCCTGGGTGTCTGGGGGTGCAGGTCTCAGCGGTTGCAGTATTATTGATTGTTTAGATGGACCCTGGGTGTCTGGGGGTGCAGGTCTCAGCGGTTGCAGTATTATTGATTGTTTAGATGGACCCTGGGTGTCTGGGGGTGCAGGTCTCAGCGGTTGCAGTATTATTGATTGTTTAGATGGACCCTGGGTGTCTGGGGGTGCAGGTCTCAGCGGTTGTGGCTTCACCGTTCGAGCTCACAGCTTCCTCTGATGCCACAGGTTCGGGAATGTCCATTGAAAAGTATGTTTGTTTTGAATCATATAAAGTCGAATACTCAGTCAAACATATATCTATGTCCACGGTGTTGTGCTTCCAAGGATGTTTATGTATTTTTTATTTATTTCACCTTTATTTAACCAGGTAGGCTAGTTGAGAACAAGTTCTCATTTGCAACTGCGACCTGGCCAAGATAAAAGCATAGCAGTGTGAACAGACAACACAGAGTTACACATGGAATAAACAATTAACAAGTCAATAACACAGTAGAAAAAAAATGGGCAGTCTATATACAATGTGTGCAAAAGGCATGAGGAGGTAGGCGAATAATACAGTTTTGCAGATTAACACTGAAGTGATAAATGATCAGGTCATGTACAGGTAGAGATATTGGTGTGCAAAAGAGCAGAAAAATAAATAAATAAAAACAGTATAAAAAACAGTATGGGAATGAGGTAGGTGAAAATGGGTGGGCTATTTTCCTATAGACTATGTACAGCTGCAGCGATCGGTTAGCTGCTCGGATAGCTGATGTTTGAAGTTGGTGAGGGAGATAAAAGTCTCCAACTTCAGCAATTCATTCATTCAGTCACAGGCAGCAGAGTACTGGAACGAAAGGCGGCCAAATGATGTGTTGGCTTTAGGGATGATCAGTGAGATACACCTGCTGGAGCGCGTGCTACGGATGGGTGTTGCCATCGTGACCAGTGAACTGAGATAAGGCGGAGCTTTACCTAGCATGGACTTGTAGATGACCTGGAGCCAGTGGGTCTGGCGACGAATATGTAGTGAGGGCCAGCCGACTAGAGCATACAAGTCGCAGTGGTGGGTGGTATAAGGTGCTTTAGTGACAAAATGGATGGCACTGTGATAGACTGCATCCAGTTTGCTGAGTAGAGTGTTGGAAGCCATTTTGTAGATGACATCGCCAAAGTCGAGGATCGGTAGGATAGTCAGTTTAACTAGGGTAAGCTTGGCAGCGTGAGTGAAGGAGGCTTTGTTGCGGAATAGAAAGCCGACTCTTGATTTGATTTTCGATTGGAGATGTTTGATGTGGGTCTGGAAGGAGAGTTTGCAGTCTAGCCAGACACCTAGGTACTTATAGATGTCCACATATTCAAGGTCGGAACCATCCAGGGTGGTGATGCTAGTCGGGCATGCGGGTGCAGGCAGCGATCGGTTGAAAAGCATGCATTTGGTTTTACTCGCATTTAAGAGCAGTTGGAGGCCACGGAAGGAGTGCTGTATGGCATTGAAGCTCGTTTGGAGGTTAGATAGCACAGTGTCCAATGACGGGCCGAAAGTATATAGAATGGTGTCGTCTGCGTAGAGGTGGATCAGGGAATCGCCTGCAGCAAGAGCAACATCATTGATATACACAGAGAAAAGAGTCGGCCCGAGAATTGAACCCTGTGGCACCCCCATAGAGACTGCCAGAGGACCGGACAGCATGCCCTCCGATTTGACACACTGAACTCTGTCTGCAAAGTAATTGGTGAACCAGGCAAGGCAGTCATCCGAAAAACCGAGGCTGTAGAGTCTGCCGATAAGAATATGGTGATTGACAGAGTCGAAAGCCTTGGCGAGGTCGATGAAGACGGCTGCACAGTACTGTAACACGTTATCAGTTCACGTCTTGGGCAGTGCTCACTCTCACACTCTACAGCTAGCTATGCTGAAGACATTGGTAGCTAGCTAGATAGTAATTCGGTTAAAAACTATGTAATACCATGCTGATCATCGCTGCTCATTATTATCATGGCTTTAAATAATGCTGTCAGTGATGTCCAGTCCAGCGTCTCTCCACTAGACGTCACTGGTTACATCCCAGCACAATGTCGACTGTTTTATAGATTAATGTATCTAATATTTGTTGGAGACCTTTACATTCCTGGTGGAAGACTCCAGTTGCCTCTGGATGCTGGAGTCTGTCCAGATGTTTAAAAGAGCTCCAACTGACCAATTTGTTGCTTCCATTATTAGCTTTAGAGGTATTTGTTAGTGTAGCTTTACCGTTCGTAGTCAGATTGACCTTCTCTTTTCAAAATGGAGCCAGTGACTCGTGCATGAGTATTAACAACACTCACAGCACTGTGACATCTTTGCGTGAGACCAATCATTGAGTACGGCTATTTGTAACCCCGCCCACCGGCCTACTTGGTTCAAGGTCAGTATCAGATATCAAACGAGGCTGCATATCCCGCTTGGTTCCAGGAATCAAGCGGGCCGCGGGCAAGTGGGAATGAAATAGGGGCCATGATATTCATGGCACGGCACCAGAACAGTCCACAGGGAGAAGGTAACACAGAGTCAGGCCCGTGGTGTTTATTGGAAGCTAATGACAAGTGTTACATTTTTAATGTAATGCCTTTATTTACTGTCCTATTGTGGCTGTGACATTTGGCCAGTTTGTCAGGTAATTACGTGGTTGACAGACGCCCGTAGAAAGGACCAACACTGGCAGAGAGAATAGAGAGTAACTCTGTGCCCCATATGACACCCTAATACATATTTAGTGCACTACTTTTGACCAGGACCTATAGGGAACTGGTCAGGAGTAGTTAACTGCATAGGGAATATGACTAAAATATCACTTAGGAAGCTGGTTGCTTGGTGATTTTCTTTTGTTATGATTTTGGGTTTGATGTAACAGAGACAATTGACAAAAGGTCAATTCCCCTCTGTATAGTCTACAGGTGAATTGAATTCAGCTGTATGTATCAATATGGACGGCTTAATGTAGACTCACAGGTAATGTGATTGGGAGTACGGGATTAATGAGTTAATGTTTTGGAATGAGTTTGTGTTACTGGAAACATACAATAAGCTTTGGGCTTTTCATAATTGAACCAATGTACAGTATCTTTAAACTGTTTCATCATGCAGGACGATTGCTCTTTATAATTGGTGCCTACTGGCACTCTGCTACTTTCATGAATGTTCTTGGTATAGGGTAGTCTGTCCTTCAGTATAGGATCTAAAGGTAACATTGACTATGATTTAATACTCTAATATCCCACTTCAAATCACAAACTTCTCCTTCAAAAGATTACGTTACTAAAGAACTGATAAAGATTTAATTTTGGTCCTTTTTGACAGTTTACCTTCAAGTGTATGATCTTATCTTATTGCCAAGGGAATGTAAGGTTTTCATTGGATAATAATCTTGACAACCCAGAGCAAAATTCTGCCAGCTACCCAATTAGGTTCTGGGGGGAGAGATATGAAATCTGAAAGATGTGCACACCTGCAAAATCGTAATTGGTCCAGATAATCAGGGATGACCCGGGGACATATTGACGTGACCTTCTAGGAGAGCTCCTTTCTGGATCCCTTCCATGTAGACACTATGGATCAGTGGGTTAGAGCATGCTGCTGGCAACATCAGGGTTGTGGGTTCAACTGCCACATACTATATATGGTACTAAATATGGTACTATATATGTATCAATGTTCATAGTTCTGTTCGTCACTGTGGATAAACTTGTCTGCTAAATGACTGTGGTAAAAGTCTGAAGCCACACAAGGACATTTACCCATGCAGTCGCCCTCTTCTTGCTCTGAGAATACCCTGGCAGGCCCAATCAACGGCCAATGTTCCCTCAGGCACAATAAACATTCAATGTTCCCTCGGTCTTGGTTCTCAAGAAGAAAACTCAAATAGAATGGAACTAAACAAGTTCCATGATGATGTCGTCCCAGCTATTTATACAGTGGTTCCCTAATTAGAAAGTCTGTCTGAATTAAATGAAATCCAATCAGTAGCTGAGGGCTAATGCTTTGACTTCTCTACACGCCAGAATGATTCTTCCCTGGTTGGCATTAGACCATTAGACCAAACAGCTGTATTGCCATTAACCTTAGAGAAGATATTTTGGGGCTGTTGTTCTCATTTTGGTTAGTTTTTCATAATGTGCTGTTCTTGGTCAAGTTGTTCTCTACATTCAAGTAGTCTCTCTTGTTCCTCTTGTTTAGATATGAGAGCATGCTGCTTCCGCATACTGATGATGTTCTGTGGCTGTCAGTGTTAGTAGGTCTGTTTTGATGGCTTTCAACATAGTTGCAGAAAGTTGCAGGGAGAAAGGAACCACAATGAAGACATCAGACCACACATGCTTTTAAAAATGGAATGATGCTTTGGGGGCGGGTCTAATGATATTTAACTTGAACTTGACACTTGTCTGGTCAAACAGCGAGCAATTACAATTGTAAAGGAAAGGGCCAATGCCAGCCAGAGAGACAGCCAATGCCAGCCAGCCAATGCCACCCAGCCAATGCCAGCCATCCAGCCAGACAGCCAATGCCAGCCATCCAGCCAGACAGCCAATGCCAGCCAGCCAATGCCAGCCAGAGAGACAGCCAATGCCAGCCAGCCAATGCCACCCAGCCAATGCCAGCCAGAGAGAGAGCCAATGCCAGCCAGCCAATGCCACCCAGCCAATGCCAGCCATCCAGCCAGACAGCCAATGCCAGCCATCCAGCCAGCCAGCCAGCCAATGCCAGCCAGCCAATGCCAGCCATCCAGCCAGACAGCCAATGCCACCCAGCCAATGCCAGCCATCCAGCCAGACAGCCAATGCCACCCAGCCAATGCCAGCCAGAGATACAGCCAATGCCAGCCAGCCAATGCCACCCAGCCAATGCCAGCCATCCAGCCAGACAGCCAATGCCAGCCATCCAGCCAGCCAGCCAATGCCAGCCAGCCAATGCCAGCCATCCAGCCAGACAGCCAATGCCACCCAGCCAATTCCAGCCAACCAGCCAGACAGCCAATGCCACCCAGCCAATGCCAGCCATCCAGCCAGACAGCCAATGCCAGCCATCCAGCCAGACAGCCAATGCCAGCCAGCCAGCCAGGTACAGTTGGTGGACATTTTTAAGAGAATAACACAGTCCTTCACCAGCTCTCCACGATGCTTCATCATGAAGTCATTATCTGGAGAGGGTGCCAACACAATTAATGGGAGGGTGAGGACAGTGCAGTCCTGGTTTGTATTCGAGTGGTGCTGGGCCAGACGAGGAAGTGGGGGAGATCAGAGGCTGATTAAATCAATCGTTGTCTCTCGTCTAGCTCCACCATCGCACATTTTAATTTTGCACAATAGAGCGCAGGCTTAAAGAACCTCTAAGAGTCTCTCCACACTATACACTCCTCCTCTTCTCCACTTTCATGAAGCAGCCCAGCTTTGCTGTGTGTGGCATTGTGTACTAAGCTGAATATGAGATAAAAAAAATCTGCGGTCCTCGAGCACTCAAAACAGTAAAGATTTTTTTTAAAGCAAAGAACACCTGATTCTACTTATTAACTAATCATCAAGCCCTTAACAAGTTGAATCAGGTGTTTTCTATCCGGGGCTACAACAAAAATGTGTGCTGTCGGGGTACTCGAAGACCGGAGTTGGGAAACTATTATTTAGAAGTAGTGAAATAGAATTATGCCAAGCCATTTTTGGGATGGAGTCACCAACTGATATTGTTTTGTAGTCCCTTTTCTTCACTACCAGATCTTTCTGTATCATTATAGTCTTGTTGGCTGGGACACAGTTTACTTTATTCTCTTTCTGTATCATAGTCTTGTTGGCTGGGACACAGTTTACTTTATTCTCTTTCTGTATCATAGTCTTGTTGGCTGGGACACAGTGTACTTTATTCTCTTTCTGTATCATTATAGTTTTGTTGGCTGGGACACAGTTTACTTTATTCTCTTTCTCTGTATCATAGTCTTGTTGGCTGGGACACAGTGTACTTTATTCTCTTTCTGTATCATTATAGTTTTGTTGGCTGGGACACAGTGTACTTTATTCTCTTTCTGTATCATTATAGTCTTGTTGGCTGGGACACAGTGTACTTTATTCTCTTTCTGTATCATTATAGTTTTGTTGGCTGGGACACAGTGTACTTTATTCTCTTTCTGTATCATTATAGTCTTGTTGGCTGGGACACAGTGTACTTTATTCTCTTTCTGTATCATTATAGTCTTGTTGGCTGGGACACAGTGTACTTTATTCTCTTTCTGTATCATTATAGTCTTGTTGGCTGGGACACAGTGTACTTTATTCTCTTTCTGTATCATTATAGTCTTGTTGGCTGGGACACAGTGTACTTTATTCTCTTTCTGTATCATTATAGTCTTGTTGGCTGGGACACAGTGTACTTTATTCTCTTTCTGTATCATTATAGTCTTGTTGGCTGGGTCACAGTGTAGCATAAGATGACTAAAGAGCACTAGAGGTGGAGATTCTGTGTTGGTGCCCTTGGGGCCAGCTGGCAAGATGAGGACGCGTGAGGGAGTGTGAGTTTCGTTCCATAGCATTTGCTCCCCCAGGACATGTCTGTCACTTCACAAACTGTCACTTCTGGTAGGGATTAGACACATAGGCTTAGCTGGCTTTCACTATCTGTAAACTGTCTGTGACCCAGACAGCCTTTTGAAATTCTGTCCCTGCCAGTCACCAAACGTCAATGGTATAAGATGCAGTGTCAAATCAATGGCAAAGACAATGGCAGAGCGGCAGGAGCAACAGTCTGAATAGAACATCATGACATTTTCCATTAATCGTCTAATCGAGGCATAGTGTTATGACATAAGAACTCTCTGGATGTACAAGTCATATCAGGAATATTTCAGGGGTAGCAATGTATTGTAAATGAATGTGATTTCATTTGAAAGTCTCTCACAATATGTATCATTAGACTAAATGTGATACAGAAAAAGAACAGCAAAACATTAAATAAAAAAAACAAATTCCACTCCTGTCTGTTGCCGTAAAGGTATATCACTTCCCTTCCCTCTCCTCCCTCCATCAATCCCCCCTCCCTCCATCAATCCCCCTCCCTCCCTCCATCAATCCCCCTCCCTCCATCAATCCCCCTACCTCCATCAATCCCCTCCCTCCATCAATCCCCCTCCCTCCATCAATCCCCCTCCCTCCATCAATCCCCCTCCCTCCATCAATCCCCCTCCCTCCATCAATCCCCCTCCCTCCATCAATCCCCTCCCTCCATCAATCCCCCTCCCTCCATCAACCCCCTCCCTCCATCAACCCCCTCCCTCCATCAACCCCCTCCCTCCATCAACCCCCTCCCTCCATCAATCCCCCTCCCTCCATCAACCCCCTCCCTCCATCAATCCCCCTCCCTCCATCAATCCCCCTCCCTCCATCAATCCCCCTCCCTCCATCAATCCCCCATCCCTCCATCAATCCCCCATCCCTCCATCAATCCCCCTCCCTCCATCAATCCCCCTCCCTCCATCAATCCCCCTCCCTCCATCAATCACCCCTCCCTCCATCAATCCCCCTCCCTCCATCAATCCCCCTCCCTCCATCAATCACCCCTCCCTCCATCAATCACCCCTCCCCATCCCTGCCCACAAACAATAAAACATCCCCACATCACCCTCCGTCTCCACTGACAACAACACAACAGAATGCTTTTCTTAGCTGCTCCCATCATCAGCTCAATTTCCTGTGCCTGGTCATAGATCAAACCCAACTATCATTAAACGTTTAACTGTGACAGTGGTGCCTATCAGAGGAACAAAGCTAATAACGCTAACTCTAATGAATAGCTAGCAACAAAGCTAACTCTAATGCATAGCTAGCAACAAAGCTGACAGTAATGAATGGCTAGCTGGACATGATTCATGAGGTCATGGAAGCTGGAGATAAGAGCATCAGCCAGAGCCGGGAAGGGAGGGGAACTGCAGCGGCCAAAACCAAAATGTGCTAGCTAACTGGCGCCGTGAAAATGTCAGAGGCTACATGGTCCGACCTCCAGGTGGACTGTTTGCTCAGATGCTCCACCATCCACTGTGATGAATGTTTTTTTTCTTCTTCAATATTCCACTGTTGATACAGTCCCAAAATGTTCTGCATGTCAGCAGGCAAGTGTTCAAGGTATTGGACTTTCAAGAAGCAACGTGTCACTTGCCACATCATCATCAAAACTTGACTGCTGACACACATTTTTTTGACTCTATCAACACTGGACTAATTCACAAAAAAAATGTTTTTGAGTGAATTTTCACTTTAAAGTATTGCCTCCATAATAGTGTCCATGTCTGAGTAGGATACAGCACCGTCATGTATAAACCACTCTATGCTCCCACTGGCACAACACGTTATACCGTTATCCAGAGTGACTTACAGGAGCAATTAGAATGAAGTCCTGTGAGACGCCTAAGACAGCACTACAGGGAGACAGGACAGAAAGCTGATCGTCCTCGCAGTGGCAGACCACGTGTAACAACACCTGCACGAGATCGGTACATCCAAACATCACACCTGCGGGACAGGTACAGGATGGCAGCAACAACTGCCCAAGTTACACCAGGAACACACAATCCCTCCATCAGTGCTCAGACTGTCCGCAATAGGCTGGGAGAGGCTGGACTGTGGGCTTGTTGTAAGGCAAGTCCACCCCAGACATCAATGGCAACAACGTTGCCTATAGGTACAAACCCACCGTTGCTGAACCAGACAGGACTGGCAAAAGTGCTCTTCACTGACGAGTCACAGTTTTGTCTCTCCAGGGGTGATGGTTGGATTGCATTTATTGCCGAAGGAATGAGCGTTACACCGAGGCCTGCACTCTGGAGGTGGTATGTCACAACAGCATCGGACTGAGTTTGTTGTCATTGCAGGTAATCTCAACGCTGTGCGTTACAGGGAAGACATCCTCCTCCCTCATGTGGTACCCTTCCTGCAGGCTCATCCTGACATGACCCTCCAGCATGACAGTGCCACCAGCCATACTGCTCGTTCTGTGTGTGATTTCCTGCAAGACAGGAATGTCAGTGTTCTGCCATTGCCAGCGAAGAGCCCGGATCTCAATCCCATTGTGCACGTCTGGGACCTGTTGGATCTGAGGGTGAGGGCTAGGGCCATTCCCCCCAGAAATGTCCAGGAACTTGCAGGTGCCTTGGTGGAAGAGAGGGGTAACATCTCACAGCAAGAACTGACAAATCTGGTGCAGTCCATGAGGAGGAGATGCATTGCAGTACTTAATGCAGCTGGTGGCCACACCAGATACTGACTTTTACTTTTGATTTTGACCCCTCCCTTTTATTCAAAGACATATTATTCCATTTCTGTTAGTCACATGTCTGTGGAACTTGTTCAGTTTATGTCTCAGTTGTTGAATCTTGTTATGTTCATACAAATATTTACACATGTTAAGTTTGCTGAAAATAAACTCAGTTGACGGTGAGAGGACGTTTCTTTTATTGCTGAGTTTATTTGCTATAAGTTCTTTACATTTACATTTTGGTCATTTATCAGACAATCTTTTCCAGGGCAATGAGTAGGCTACACACAATTGCAATTATGCACATACTGCACACATACAAGCATGCTAGTCAGCTCTTGGACCTGCCTCGCGTGTGATGAGGGCAAAGTCCATTGTTTTCTCTGGGCTACTGCACTGTACAGAAATGATATAGCCACCAAAGACTTGGTTTGAATCTCAGTAATTATACTCCCACACAATCATCAAGTTTGCGGACGACACAACAGTGGTAGGCTTGATTACCAACAACGACGAGACGGCCTACAGGGAGGAGGTGAGGGCCCTCGGAGTGTGGTGTCAGGAAAATAACCTCACACTCAACGTCAACAAAACTAAGGAGATGATTGGGGACTTCAGGAAACAGCAGATGGAACTCCCCCCTATCCACATCGATGGAACAGTAGTGGAGAGGGTAGCAAGTTTTAAGTTCCTCGGCATACACATCACAGACAAACTGAATTGGTCCACTCACACTGACAGCGTCGTGAAGAACGCGCAGCAGCGCCTCTTCAACCTCAGGAGGCTGAAGAAATTCGGCTTGTCACCAAAAGCACTCACAAACTTCTACAGATGCACAATCGAGAGCATCCTGGCGGGCTGTATCACCGCCTGGTACGGCAACTGCTCCGCCCTCAACCGTAAGGCTCTCCAGAGGGTAATGAGGTCTGCACAACGCATCACCGGGGGCAAACTACCTGCCCTCCAGGACACCTACACCACCCGATGTTACAGGAAGGCCATAAAGATCATCAAGGACATCAACCACCCGAGCCACTGCCTGTTCACCCCGCTATCATCCAGAAGGCGAGGTCAGTACAGGTGCATCAAAGCTGGGACCGAGAGACTGAAAAACAGCTTCTATCCCAAGGCCATCAGACTGTTAAACAGCCACCACTAACATTGAGTGGCTGCTGCCAACACACTGACATTGACACTGACCCAACTCCAGCCACTTTAATAATGGGAATTGATGGGAAATGATGTAAATATATCACTAGCCACTTTAAACAATGCTACCTTATATAATGTTACTACCCTACATTATTCATCTCATATGCATACGTATACACTGTACTCTATATCATCGACTGCATCCTTATGTAATAATGTATCACTAGCCACTTTAACTATGCCACTTTGTTTACTTTGTCTACATACTCATCTCATATGTATATACTGTACTCGATACCATCTACTGTATGCTGCCCTGTACCATCACTCATTCATATATCCTTATGTACATATTATTTATCCCCTTACACTGTATATAAGACAGTAGTTTTGGAATTGTTAGTTAGATTACTTGTTGGTTATTACTGCATTGTTGGAACTAGAAGCACAAGCATTTCGCTACACTCGCATTAACATCTGCTAACCATGTGTATGTGACAAATACAATTTGATTTGATTTAATTTGATTTGATCGGCGAGGGCAAAAAAGGTGTGTGTGTGTGTGTGTGTGTGTGTGTGTGTGTGTGTGTGTGTGTGTGTGTGTGTGTGTGCGTGTGTGTGTGTGTGTGTGTGTGTGTGTGTGTGTGTGTGTGTGTGTGTGTGTCCGTGTCCGTAACTGTGTGTTTACCGTGTCCGTGTCCGTGTCCGTAACTGTATGTTTACATGAGTCGTTAAGTATACAATAAGCTCTTGACTGACCCACATACTCTCACTGGATGGATGATCAGTAAAACACGATAAGGGGACAGGAAGTTTAAAAAAGCATCAACTATTAATTAAATCCCTTCACAGCCCTGCTGGTGCATAGAGGAGTATGTAGTGTTCCAAAGGCTAATCTGTATGCAAGACCTGTTAATTCCAGAGCCCCATTTTCACATTGACCTAACATATGGTTTTCGTGATCTGATCTAAGACTATCAGTGTTGGTGGAATTTACACAAGTTTTCTTTACACACTGTGTATTTATTATTACTTGTGTTATTATGTGTTACTTTTCCATTATTTGACTTGTTTCTTTCTCTCTGCATTGTTGGGAAGGGCCCGTAAACAGTGGTGTGTGTTTATGGATGCCAGGGGAAGCCAGGCTTGCCTCAAAAATGGACCTTTATAATTCATCTTTTGTCTCTTTGTATTTCAGAAGAATCCTTCAATTTGCAAGAGCCTGAAAGTGTTTCACCGGAAAAGCATCCAAGGGAACGAAACAGTGCCCCTCCGTCGCAGTATTTTTAGCGTATCTATCTGATGCTGTCTGGTAAGAAAGAGTATGATATTGTTGCCGCCCGTAGCATGGAATGCAAGGGAAGCCAGAGAGCATTTGGCCTCGTGCCGCAATTTTTATATAATAGCCAATCAGCGTTGAGCTAAACTGAGCAAGCTTAGTTGTGAATGGTCCTGGAACACCACAATAAAGTGTCAAGGGAAGCCAGTTTGGATTTGGCTTTAGACCAATCACATCACAAGCCGAATCTGAATCTCGTTGTTTTGATGTCCTCCGGTGGCTAGGTAGCTAGCTAAAATCATCCCTTTCCTAAATTTGCCATGGATGGATAATTTGGACTTGTGGTTTTACTTAATTCTCTGTACTGGCAATTCTATTACGGCAATTCTGATCCAACCATAAGTTCATATATTATGCCCCTTGCCTAAGAGGATGGAAGTTCAACATGTAACTAGATGTAGTGGGATAATGTTAACTAGCTTGGCTGGTGAAAGGAGGTTAGGCTAGCAAGAAAGTATTTTAGCCAGGTAGCCTAGGACAACAAAAACTAAAAGTGTGTACTGTATGACAGAGTTATAGACCGTTTAGGCAACATGAAAGAGAGGAGGATGGCATTAGCGTTTCTCTACAAGTAGGGTGAGTCAACATGTTTTTTTGACTTGCACACACACACACACACACACACACACACACACACACACACACACACACACACACACACACACACACACACACACACACACACACACACACACACGCACACACACACAGAAATCAGTTATGGACAGCCACATCAAATTTAGCTCATGTAGATTGGACTAAGTTGTTTTTGGTTTCTTTTAGTTCTAATTGTATTAGACTAAGCAGAGTTGATTAGATGATGTTGCAATGTTGAAGTGTAAATGGTGCTGGAATAATGGCGACAGTTCCTGTATTCTTTGAGACGGGCGGTAACTCTCTGTGGAGTGTGTCGGAAACATTAACTTCCTTGCTGTAGGTTATGTAACTGTTTGATACATGCAATGTGTCTTGTGGAATTCTCCAGACAGAGGTTGCTCTCCAATTTTGGGATAAAACAAAAGTGTGGTTGAATGTTCTTTCTGCCACTGTGTCTTCTTATTGTCTCAGCCTTAGGACAATATATCACAGTGGCAAGGCATATGAACTAACAGGTTACAGAGAAAACAACACAATTACCACAACACATACTGTACTGTAGCTTGTAATATGGCTTTCGCTCTGGATTGGCTTCCCTGTGATCTTAGCCACACACCGCTACTGCCCGTAGCTAAGCATTTCACTGGTAGTCGACAGCAGTTATTTACGCAGCATGGGACAAATAAAAATTTGATTTGACATGTTATTCAAATTAGGGCCAGGACGATACCAGTATCATGATACTCGTTAGTATCATGGCAAGGAAACAAAACACAAAGCGGATTTGACCTCTTTAGGAGAACAGCCCTAATGTTGGAAACAAACATCATTATGTTGTCATCCAGAGTCACATGTTTTTATATTCCTATAGCGCACAATATTCTACATATGTTGGGTTTATAAAGAACCAAAGAGTTTGGACTGTTTCCTGTTTGAATTTCTGGCATTGAAGAAATATTACCATAGTGGTATTGTCACAGCCTAATTAATATATGTTTCTTTATCAGTCCACTGTGTCCGCTACTGTTACCACATACCATAGTCCCTCCTGTACGCACATTATTTGACAGATATTCTTTCAAAATAATATGTATTTATTTATTTGTAGATAATTATTGATGCCATAAGTCAATGGTGCCATCTGTCAATGATTTTACAGGGAGGTATAATTGATGATTTCAATGATTTGACCATCCAGATCAGTTTAACCTTGTAATATACAGTATACAGATACAATGCATGCCTGACTACCACTGGAGGTGGTCAGGAGAATCTGATCACAATCAGATCACAATGCGTCTATAAATCATCTACACCGATTTAAAATGTGGGCACAATCTGAATGTGAACAAGATCAGGACAAAGGACGCATGTTAGCACCAGGTATAAACGGTTCTAAAATGCTAACCCAAAGGTGAACTAGTTCATCACGCTATGTGGCTGTAGATTCACACCTCAGCCAGGCTATTCTCTGCATTCCAACATGTTCCACATAGACAAACAACTGTTCCACTGTGAGCCCACACCTCAGATGGCTTTGTAAATACCCATCATGTGAATTGCAGGGAGATCATAGGTTGGGAATTTTGTGTGAACATGTAATTACTTTGTATTTTCTTCAAACATGAAATGTGTTTTATGTGAATGATGGCAAATGCACACTGATAAACACTGTTATGGAGGACTACTTACTGGCATAGAAAGGACACAACTGTTGTAGACAGGACACAACTGTTGTAGACAGGACACAACTGTTGTAGACAGGACTCAACTGTTGTAGACAGGACTCAACTGTTGTAGACAGGACTCAACTGTTGTAGAAAGGACACACAGTTGACAGCATCCATTGACATCTCTACAGGTTGTCATGGCTCTTGGACACAGCGGGGAAGATGGTAAGAAATAAGGAGTGTTTCTAAGCTCTGTCTCTGACTGGTGTTGACGTCCCTGAAACAGACTGAGTGAGAGAGAGAGACTGGCTGGCGCTCATGAATGAAACAGGATGCTGCTAGATAGGAGAGGAGCGAGCTGATTTTGATACAAGGTTGATCACATCCGAAATCGATTTCAGGAGGAAACTAGAGGCCCACAAGTAGAGTGACCTTGGATGGAGAGAGTACATAAGAAGAAGAGTAAGAGAGAAGGAGAGCCAGGAGCAGGAGCAAAAACAAAACTAAGAACAAGAAGAAAATGTTGGAGTAACTGTCAAGGTCAAGAGACAGACCAGCAGACAAAAGTGGCACCATTTTCTGTACGTTTCTCTGGTTGAGGAGACATCATGTAACCAGATTCCAACTGGTCAGTCGAAGTAAAGACATTTTCCATGACAAGATCAAGACGTCATGGGAAAGATGTGACACTAGCTCTGACCATGATCCACCAAGAGGATGGTAATATATTTACACTAGCTCTGACCATGATCCACCTAGAGGATGGTAATATATTTACACTAGCTCTGACCATGATCCACAGAGAGGATGGTAATATATTTACACTAGCTCTGACCATGATCCACCTAGAGGATGGTAATATATTTACACTAGCTCTGACCATGATCCACCTAGAGGATGGTAATATATTTACACTGGCTCTGACCATGATTCACAGAGAGGATGGTAATATATTTACACTAGCTCTGACCATGATCCACAGAGAGGATGGTAATATATTTACACTAGCTCTGACCATGATCCACCTAGAGGATGGTAATATATTTACACTGGCTCTGACCATGATTCACAGATCCACCTAGAGGATGGTAATATATTTACACTAGCTCTGACCATGATCCACCTAGAGGATGGTAATATATTTACACTAGCTCTGACCATGATCCACCTAGAGGATGGTAATATATTTACACTAGCTCTGACCATGATCCACCTAGAGGATGGTAATATATTTACACTAGCTCTGACCATGATCCACAGAGAGGATGGTAATATATTTACACTAGCTCTGACCATGATCCACCTAGAGGATGGTAATATATTTATACAGCTCTGACCATGATCCACAGAATGGTAATATATTTACACTAGCTCTGACCATG